>NC_053024.1:702460513-702709344 GCF_003073215.2 Triticum urartu | reverse complement strand
CTCCACTCGGTAGGATTTTTCAAACTTAGGCGAGTGCCGGACTGCAGCTAAGTCTCTAAGTGAGAGAACTTAGGCGAGTGCTGGACTGCAGCTAAGCCCCCGAGTGTGAGGATTGCTCTCCACTCGGTAGGATTTTTTCAAACTTAGGCGAGTGCCGGACTGCAGCTAAGTCTCTAAGTGAGAGAACTTAGGCGAGTGCTGGACTGCAGCTAAGCCTCCGAGTGGGAGGATTGCTCTCCACTCGGTAGGATTTTTTCAAACTTAGGCGAGTACTGGACTCGCAGCTAAGCCCCGAGTGGGAGGCTGGCTCGCCACTCGGTAGGAAACTGTTTTTACAAACTTAGGAGAAGCGGATTCGCAGCTAAGCCACCCACTGGGGGATTTCTTACGCAAACAAAAAACAATAATAATCACTGGGAAAATTATAACGCTCTTGTCTTTGATAAATAAACTACAGGAGTTTTTCTTATTACATCTCATCCGAGTGAGAATTTAAGTATAAAAGGGGCGGAGTAGCTCCGCATTCCAGGCTCGTGGCTCATCAATCTGGCGATCGACATTGTAGAGGTGGTATGCTCCATTGTGGAGGACTCTGGTGACTATGAAGGGGCCTTCCCAAGTAGGAGCGAGCTTGTGTGGTTTCTACTGATCCACTCGGAGGACTAAGTCTCCTTCTTGGAAGGCTCGGCTCTTCACGTTTTTGGCATGGAATCGACGCATGTCTTGCTGATAGATGGTCGATCGAATCAAGGCCATTTCTCTTTCTTCTTCTAGGAGGTCGACTGCGTCCTGCCGGGATTGTTCTGCTTCGTCTTCTGAATAGAGCTCAACTCTGGGAGCGTTGTGAAGCAGGTCACTCGGTAAGACTGCCTCAGCTCCATAGACCAGAAAGAATGGGGTTCTTCCGGTCGATCGATTCGGGGTTGTCCTCAATCCCCAAAGGACTAATGGAAACTCGTCGACCCATGCACCTGCTGCGTTCTTGAGATCGCGCATCAATCGGGGTTTCAGTCCTTTGAGAATTAGGCCGTTTGCCCTTTCTGCTTGCCCATTCGACTGAGGGTGAGCGACCGAAGCATAGTCGACCCGAGTGCCCTGAGAGGCGCAAAAGGCCCTGAATTTGTCGGAATCGAAGTTTGACCCGTTGTCGGTGATGATGTTGTGCAGAACTCCATATCTGAATATCAGCTCTCTGACGAAACTGATAGCGGTGTAAGCATCAAGATTCTTGATAGGCTTGGCCTCAATCTATTTGGTGAACTTGTCGACTGCTACCAGCACATGAGTGAAGTCGCTCCTGCCTGTTCTCAGTGGTCCAACAATGTCCAACCCCCAAACAGCAAAGGGCCAGACGAGTGGAATGGTTTTCAGGGCCGACGCGGGCTTGTGTGGCATGTTGGAGTAATACTGACATCCTTCACATTTGTCGACTATCTCTTTGGCCATCTCATTGGCTCTTAGCCAGTAGAACCCCGCTCGGTATGCTTTAGCCACTATGGTCCGAGAGGACGCATGATGGCCACAGGTCCCCGAGTGGATATCGTTGAGGATCATCTGACCTTCTTCTGGTGTAATACACTTCTGGCCGACCCCAGTCGCGCTTTCTCTATATAACTGTCCCTTTATGACTGTAAAGGCTTTGGATCGACGAACGATCTGTCGAGCTTCTTCTCCATCTTTTGGGAGTTCTTTCCTTAGGATGTACGCGATGTATGGTTCTGTCCAGACGGGAGTGATAACCAGGACTTCCATGATCAAGTCGACCACAGCTGGCACTTCGACTTCAGTCGGATCCGTGGCACTTTTTGGCTGCGGGGCCTCTTTAGTGAAGGGATCCTCCTGGACTGATGGTGTGTGGATGTGTACCAGAAACACATTGCTGGGAATGGCTTCTCTTTTCGAACCTATTTTTGCCAGATCATGAGGTGCTTGATTTTTCAGTCGGGGTATGTGATGAAGCTCTAACCCCTCGAATTTCTTCTCCAGTTTTCTCATTGCATTGCAATAACCAGTCATGGCTAGACTTCTGACATCCCATTCCTTCATCACTTGATTGATCACCAAATCTGAGTCGCCATAGACCATGAGGCGACGGACGCCGAGTGAAATGGCCATGCGCAACCCATATAAAAGTGCTTCGTATTCTGCCTCGTTGTTAGAGGAATCAAAGTGGATTTGAAGAACATATCTGAGTTTATCTCCTCTGGGAGAGACCAACACCACTCCGGCTCCGGAACCATTTATCATCTTGGAACTGTCAAAGAACATGGTCCAGTGCTCCGAGTGGACCTGAGTCGGCAGTTGCTGTTCAATCCACTCGACGACGAAATCCGCGATTGCCTGGGACTTGATAGCTTTCTTTGCCTCAAACTTGATATCTAGAGGAAGGAGTTCAATCGCCCATTTTGCCACTCGACCAGTTGCGTCCCTGTTATGCAAGATCTCTGACAACGGAGCGTCGCTGACGACTGTAATGGAATGATCAGAGAAGTAGTGGGCAACTTTCTTTGTGATCATATAAATCCCATATGCGAGCTTCTGATAATGAGGATATCTTTGCTTCGATGGGGTCAAGACTTCAGAAATATAATACACTTAGCGCTGAACTTTGAAGGTTTTCCCTTCTTCTTCCCGCTCGACCGTGAGTACCGTACTGACGACTTGTCCTGTGGCTGCAATGTAAAGCAGCAAAGGCTCCTTGCTGATTGGGGCAGCAAGCACCGGCTGGGTGGAGAGCAGAGCTTTGAGTTCTGCGAACGCTGCGTCAGCTTCAGGAGTCCACTCGAACTTGTCAGATTTCTTCATCAATCGGTAAAGAGGTAATGCCTTTTCACCGAGATGAGATATGAATCGACTTAGGGCGGCCAAGCAACCAGTAAGCTTCTGAACATTGTGCACTCGCACAGGACTTTTCATTCGGAGTATAGTACCAACTTTTTCTGGATTGGCGTCGATTCCCCGTTCTGAAATGAGAAAACCGAGTAACTTTCCGCCAGGAACCCCGAATGTGCATTTTGATGGATTAAGCTTGATATCAAACCTTTTGAGGTTGGCAAAGGTTTCAGCAAGGTCAGTCAGCAAGTCGGAACCCTTCCGTGACTTGACCACAATATCATCCATGTACGCCTCCACATTCTGACTGATTTGGGCGAGCAAACACTTCTGAATCATCCTCATTAATGTGGCTCCGGCATTCTTGAGGCCGAATGGCATGGTAACATAACAGAAGCACCCGAACGAAGTGATGAAAGCTGTTTTGATCTCGTCAGGTCCATACAGACGGATCTGATGGTACCCAGAATAGGCGTCTAAAAAAGACAGTCGCTCACATCCCGCAGTCGAGTCGACTATCTGATCGATGCGGGGGAGAGGAAAATGGTATTTCGGGCAAGCCCGATTGATATGTTTAAAGTCAATGCACATGCGAAGTGACTTGTCCTTCTTGGGGACCATGACAACATTGGCGAGCCACTCGGAGTGGTAGATTTCTCGGATGAACTCTGCCGCTAAGAGCCGAGCTACCTCTTCGCCAATGGCCTTTCTCTTCTGGACGGCGGACCGCCGGAGATGTTCCTTGACAGGTTTTATTTTTGAGTCGACTCTCAGGTGATGCTCAGCCAGCTCCCTGGGAACACCTGGCATGTCAGAAGGCTTCCATGCGAAAATGTCCCAGTTCTCACGGAGGAACTGGATGAGCGCTTCTTCCTATTTGGAGTCGAGTGTTGTCGAGATATGAGTCGGAGCAGCGCCGGGATCGGTCGGGTGGATGTGAGCTGTCTTCGTATCGCTAGTCGACTGAAAAGCCGATTCTGTGGCGGGCTTCTTGGCTCGCAACAAATCACTCGGGTCTGCAGTCTTCTGGTATTCCTGCAACTCCACCACTGCCATCTGAGCATCAGCGATCTTCGAACCTTTCTGAAAACATTCTTCCACTTTTTTCTGATTGCCCATAATAGTGATCACACCTTTGGGGCCAGGCATCTTCAATTTGAGATACACATAACATGGTCGGGCCATGAAGCGTGCATAAGCCGGCCTGCCCAAAATAGCATGGTAGGCACTCTAGAAGTCTACAACTTCAAATGTCAACTTTTCCTTGCGGTACTTCTTGGAATCACCAAAAACCACATCAAGAGCAATCTGGCCGAGTGATTCAGCCTTCTTCCCAGGAATGACTCCATGTAAACTCATGTTGCTGGCACTGAGTCTGGACATCGGAATGCCCATCCCTTTCAACATCTCAGCATATAATATGTTCAAACCACTGCCACCATCCATCAAGACTTTGGTCAGTCGAGTGCCTTCAACCACTGGGTCGACCACCAGAGCTTGCCTCCCAGGGGTGGCAATATGCGTTGGGTGATCGGACTGGTCGAACGTGATGGCAGTCTGGGACCATTCAAATAACTTGGTGTCACCGGAGCAACCATATTCACCTCTTGGTTTATGACTTTCAGTCGACTTTTGCTCTCAACATCAGCAAAAATCATCAAGGTGGAATTGACTTGAGGGTATCCGTCGTCACTGTCCTCTTTGTCCTCGACCTTGTCCGACTCCTTTTCCTTACCTTTGGGATGTTTGCCCTGGAACTGCTGGATCAAGAGTCGACACTGTCGAGTGGTATGTTTCGGGTAAATGAAATTACCCTCTTCATCTTTCTTTGTGTGGACGAGGCATGGCAAGTCCAACACATTATTTCCGTCCTGGTCTTTAACCTTTTTAGGGTTCCAAGGCCCTTTAGGTTTCCCTTTAAACTTTCCTTGGGTTAAAGTCAATGCTTACCCGGGAGCCGCTGGCTCGGATTTCCGCTTCTGTTTCCGATTGGAATTGCCCCCGGGTTCTTGGGCGACTGACTTGAGTTTGCCACTCCTGAGCCGATCTTCATCTTCGCCATTAGCGTACTTGGTGGCAATCTCCATCATCCGATTCAGGGACATATCCCCAGTTCGACCGAATTTCAAATTCAGTTCTCTGTACTTGACGCCTTCCTTGAAGGCACAAACTGCTTGGTGGTCAGGCACATTCTCCACCGAGTGATGTAACGTGATCCACCTCTGGATGTAATCCCTGAAAGTTTCATTTGGATTTTGTACACAAGACCGCAGTTCCGTCAGTCCTGCCGGCCGCTTGCACGTACCTTCAAATATGGTGACGAACACTCGGGAGAGATCCTCCCAAGTGTAAATGCTGCTAGGTGCTAACTGGTTCAGCCACGCTCTGGCCGAGCCATCCAACATGAGAGGGAGGTGCTTCATGGCCACTTCATCATTGCCGCCGCCGATCTGGACGGCCACTCGGTAATCTTCAAGCCAAGTATCGGGCTTGGACTCGCCAGTGAACTTACTGACTCCGGTCGCCAACCTGAAGTTGGGAGGAATCACAGCGGCCCTGATGGCCCTACTAAAGCATTCTGGCCCCGAAACATGCACTCTGCTGCTGGTAGGTGCATCTCTGTCATGACCTTCTCAGTGAGCCCTGTTCCTGTCGACCAAACCCTGGACGAGAATGGATCTCGCGTCAAAGCCTGGCCCTCTGGGGTCAACTGGAATCCTTCGCCCACCACTATGAGGGCGCCTGTCATCCTGCTGGCGAGGCACACACGACCCGCTCCTCGGGGGAGGCGTGGGCACTCGACGTCGACCGTCACGATCGACTCGGTGATCATACTGCTCATGGTTCCCATACTGGTCACGCCGGTCTCCATGTCCCTCACGCCTCGGGGGCGATCTCGGGCTGTGAGCCGACTGGACTGTGTCCGCGGTAACGGATCTGCTGTGAATCCTGTTCCGCAACTGAGAAATAGCGGAATTCTGATCTCCTGCTTCCCGGAGTAACGCTCTGATCTGCAGCATGCCTCTGCCAGCCTCCGACTGGGAAGGCTGAATCGACTCTGCTATGCGAGCTGCAGCTGCTAAATTCTGAATCGGAGTTCGATATACCTGCGGGGGCGGGAAGAGCTGACGTCGACTGGATTCGGGAATCCGTTGTCGCGCACGCTCGTCGAGTGCTCACTGGAGGTTCTCCCGTCGAGTGCGCTCGGCTAAGTTTGCCAGGCGCGCGTCCTCCAAGGCGCGAGCCTCGGGGGTCTCTCCAACGATAGGACTGTGCAGTGCATCCATGTTCCGGCGGCGAAGTTCTTCTCTCTGCAGCGATGTGAGAGGCTCGGGAAGATACTCCTCATGGAGACGCGACGGGTCACCTCCACCCGCGCCTCCGTCGGTACGGGGAAAACCGGGAGCACTGGGCGGTCCATCGACCATCAGAACCTTCGCCGCCGGATCGCTGTTGTCGCACTCGGATGCGGTCTCTGCGGAGCCAGTCGACAGGTCGAACAGGCCGTAGAGGGATTCGTTGGGCTCGATCGCCGCGACCTGGGGGGTGGCCGACTGACGCGCCACAGCGTGCCTCACCCACCGCTGAAGTCTCGACCGACCGGAACGCTTGCGCCGGCGGGAAACGGGGAGTGAGAACAACACAGGAGCCGACCGATAGGGGGTCGATGGTTGCCGCAGGAGAACGCCGCGGACGCACGCGCTAAAGTGCGTTGCCCCGCGAGCAGGAAGTGCGTCCACGTCGAGCGGAGCCTCCTGGAGCCAAGAAGAGTCATCGACGATGAACGTGAGCGCGCCGAGACGGATCTCGCGGCCCTCCACCGAAACTCCGCCGAAAACCATGATGATTCGGGTCGGAAAAAGTCGCAACTTCTCCAACAAACACTAAAACACCTGCCCCACGGTGGGCGCCAACTGTCGTGGTTCTAAGTCTGACAGTAGTGTAGGGGGGTAAGTATGGAGAGGCAAGATCTTAGCTGTGGGGAAGTTGTAAGCACGCAGGGTTTACGAGTTCAGGCCCTTCTCGGAGGAAATAATAGCCCTACGTCTCGGAGTCCGGAGGCGGTCGACTGAATTATATGAATATGGGTTACAGAGGTGCGAACCTTGTCTCGGAGGAGGGGGGTGGCTTATATAGAGTGCGCCAGGACCCCGGCCAGCCCATGTTACAAAGGGTTTAATGTACATTAAGGCAGAGCGTTACTGGTAACGCTAGTAATAAAGTGCTATGATGACCATAAAAGCTATTTAATGGCCGACCGTTAGCGTGCGGAGTGACTTCAGGTCTCCTGGCTGTCGAGTGGTTGGATCTTGGTCAAGTGATTGTTTCTTGGTCGAGGGTCTTCGAGTCTGTCGAGTGGAACACCTCCAAGTCAATTGAAACGTGGTTTCTTCTAGAGATATCCTTGGGTAGAGCAGTTAGGACAGGTCCATGACCCTACCCTAGGTACATAGCTTCATCACTCATTGCCCGTCGTGTTGCTCTAGGGGAAACCCTGACCCTCGGTTCGGGCGGTGGCGGCACTCTTGTGTCGTAACCTTCCTGAAGGCACCGCTTTGGAGCTCACGGTTCATCGTCTGCAGCTACATCTCTTCGCGGTGGCATGTTCACGGGTGAGGATCCCGGTAGCTCTTGTAGTGGCTGGGTGTGGTGTTGCTGCGTCTAGCGCCTATGTATCTAGCCTTGGGTGTGTGCGTGAGTTGTGATGGCGTGTGTTTGTATCAGATTATGGTTGGTTGGTGTTTTATATATAAAGCGGGACGAAAGCCTTTTTCGACTGAAAATAGGAACAATTTCCGGATCTAGTCGATGTCAACGCTACTGGAAATTCGCTCTATGCCGAGTGTTTGGCTCTTTGCTGGGAGCCAAACCACGCGCACTCGGCAAAGCAAAGTAAGCCAAGAGGGGAACTCGGCAATCGATGTTGCATGGAAAACACGGGCATTTACGGATACCATGTGAAAAACACACTCGGCAAAAGGATGAAACTCGGCAAATGCTCTTTTAGCCAATAACCAAATGTCTCACACAAAGTGGTGCCATATGGCAAGTCCGACAGTGGTTAACGGCTCGGTGACTGTGGCAATGTTTTGCCGAGAGCCCATGACTTGGCTCTCGACAAAGCGTTGTTTCCTATTTTGGAAATTTTCGTCTATGTGAGAGCTCAGTTTAGTCCTACCTTGAGTTCTTGCCTAAGGACTAGCGGCATGACCAGTTTAAATAATCGGGTAGTCATGAAGCAGTAAGCTTTGGTCTTCATTACATTTTTGTTAATGATATGGACTGTCACTATGAATCTTCACCTATTCCGGGCAGAGAAGGTCCATAGTGACAATCCATATTCTTAACAATGAGAACATTTATGGCTGTCGGCTCTTTTTATTAATTTGGTTAGAGGTAATAATACTAGTGGTGCCTAAACTTGCCATCGATGTTTATTTTGGTGCCTGAACTTGAAAAATACGCCGAACTGGTTCTATAACTTGGCAGTATGGCTCAAATACGGTTCATATCACGTCTAAATATGTATGTATTGCTGACTAGACATGCCAGCGTGACGCATGACCCACTTACAGTGTCGGAAAAGAATGACATGAAGAGTGTGCGTCTCAATGATCATTGAGTCCCACCTGTCGGTGCAATTGAAATAAACAAAAAAGTTGCAAGGCTGAGTTTCGAACCGGTGACACGAGCGACAAAAAGGACATGCGCCAACCAATTGCCGCATGTACATTTGTTGTCTTTTACACACTGCAACATTTTAGATAACCGACACAATCATGGAGTTGTTTTTCCTATTTTAGAAATTACAAAATATTCAGGTAGTATATGAAGTGCTCATGCTTTTAGGAAATAGTATATTTCTAGTTGTAAAAAGTGTTCACGTGCTTTAATAAAGTATATGTATCTTTTAAAAGATATATTTTTGAATAAAAGTGAATTTTAAAATATGTGTGAAAAAATAAACAATGGCCTAGTGCTCCCCCAGGATTTTATACATTCTTATATTTAAGTTAACAAATTTTAAACTATACATCCATTTGTCTAGTTAAAAACATTTTAATTACATGACTTTTTAATAATACATAAATATTTTTTTAATTACATTAACATGTTTAAATTAATTTTTATGCATATTATTTCTAAGAAAAGAATATTCTTGCTTTATTTTTATTACTAATGCAATAATTCGCATAAGTTTTAGAATTACTAAAAACGAAAAAGAAACTCACATACCGAAGGGTCATCCGAGAAAGGGTTTCCCCCCGCTTTGTATTACAAAGCAACCACCACGATACAGCCAACAATAGGTGCTGGGGCGGAAGCAGCACAGTCACGCCCAAAAGAAATGGAAGAGAAAACAAAAAAGAAACGAATGCCAAGAACGGCGGATCAACAAAAAACGAAGAAGCCTCGCGACCGCTGCGCCCAGCGGAGACCTCCCGCCAAGCTCCGCGACTCCGGAATTTCGGCACCAAGCAACACCTCCAAGAAGGGATGCGACGACGACGACGCTGCTGCGAAGGGTTTCCCCCGGTACGCGGCGAGGGGATAGGAAGGGTCGCCCCGACGCCCTCCAGGAAGGACAGACGACACCCGCAAGCGCCGCCATGCTGGCGTCGGCCAAGCCGACAGGGATTTCTCCCGATCCCAACCCACCCCTCAGGCGCTCCGGAGCGCGCCACCAAACCGACCACCACCCTGCGCCAACACAGACTTGAAGCTTCCACGCCGTCAGACCACGGCACCACAAAGTAGGGTCTGCACAACGATGAGGAGGAGCCGGGACTAGGGCAGCAGCACCGTCGGTACGCGGGAGGGCTCAACATCCACCGTCAACGACGGTAACCGACCGGACGCAATAGCAGGGGCGAACCAGACCCGTGGGCACACAGGTCCGGCCGGGTGCTCAGATGCCCGTAAAGACCCGCCTTCGCGCTGCAGAAGATGTACCAACGGCGCCGCGGCCGCCGTCCGAGCCGCTCCACCTCATCACCGCGCAGAGAGCAGCGAGGCAACGCCAAGACCGGCCCGCTAGGACCCAGATGGGCCCATAGGGCCCAAATCTGGGCCGGGTTCGTGCCGCGGGCCGACCTGCGCTATCCCGCCGCCGCCACCACGACAGGTCGCCGCCAGCCCCCACCAGGCCGCTGGGCTGCCGTAGGCCAAGGAACAACGCCGCCGGAAACGCTGCCCGAGCCGAGAATCCGCGTCGGGGAAGAGCAGGGGGCCGCCACCGCCAGCCAGGACACGGCGCCGGCAGCGGTAGGACGAGGAGGTACGGGGCGGACTAGGCGGCGCGGTAGGGCGGCCGCCCCGGTCGCCGCGCTCGGGGGGGGGGGGGGACGGGGGGGGGGGGGGGGGAGAGGGGGGGGGGGGGGGGGGGCGGGGAAGGCGCTGGGGCGCCCGTGCCGGCGGCGGCGGGGGAAACCCTAGCGGGAGGGCGAGAGGACGGGTCGCGGGAGCTGCTCCGGTGCTACGCTGTTGACTACAAAGCCGGTTGTCCACATCGAAGGGTCATGTAAAAAAGGAAAAAGAACTAATAGTTAAAAAAGGACCATGTGATATGTTTTTAAACATGAATATTTTAAAAATTAGATTAACATTTCAAAAATGTATAACTTTTGAAAATTGCATGTGGAAAACTGGCTGCATTGATTGCGGTCTAATTAGCTAGATAAAGGCTAAGGATGCATAATAGTAAACTAACTTCCCCTAGTGAAGTGGTTTGTGCAGGTCCTTCACAGCGAGCAGGTCGCTTGTTCTCAAATCCTAGCCTTGCTTCATTTTTATTTATTTCGGTTGTGCACTGATAGGTGGGATCCGGTGGTCATTTAGACGCACTCTTTTCATGTCAGTCTGTGTCGGCACTACAAGTGGGCCCCACGCCATGCTAGCATGTCTAGTCAACAATACATACGTATCAGGATGTGATTTGAACCGTGTTTGAACCATACCGCCAAGTTATAGAACCAGTTCGATGTATTTTTTTAAGTTTAGGCACCAAAATGAACATCGATGACAAGTTTAGGCACCGCTGGTGTTATTACGTCATTCAGTTAAATTGCAGATCAGGGTGTCGAGAGGGAACATGTCAAATTTTGTGAATGAAGTGTGGTTCTTGTTGCTCCGTTGGACTCGAAACTTCTGGTGCTCTCAAATGAGGCCATCACATGACGCATGCCAGGCCCCATATTTTTCGACCTGCCTGCAATATTTGAGACATTTATTGCACTCCTAGAGTTTCAGCGCCAGAAATTGCAGATCTGCAAGGTGGACACATGAAATCTTGCCCAAAAGCGGCATGGAAAATCCTATATGATGTCTAAGTGATATGTGCATGCCTTGTGCAGACGAGGGACGGGAAGGCCCCGCCACCGAGGGGTCAAAATTGCCTCGGCGGCATGCCTAATCCTACCGTTTAAATCCTTAGAAAATCGTATGATGCCAGAAATCCTCGGGACCTGACATGGTGTCATCACATGTCCCTTGTAGGGTGTGGTACAAGTTCAGGGTGCGTTTCAAAGAAGCCTCACCTGAGGCCGCTTGTAGACTACACCATCTCCGAGGTAGTCTCTGGGTATCGAGAGGGAACGTGTCCGGTTTGTGAATGATGTGTAGTTCATGTTGCTCCATTGGATTCGAGACTTCTTGAGCTCTCAAAGGAGGCCATCACATGAGGCATGCCAGGCCCCCGTATTTTCCGGACCCAGCCGCAATATTTGAGACATTTATTGCACTCCTTGGTTTTCAGTGCCGAAAATTGCAAATCTGCAAGGCGGACATATCATACCATGCCTAGAAGTGGCATGGAATATCCTATATGATGTCTTTGAGCGCGACATGTGTATACCTTGTGCAGACGAGGGAGGGGTAGGCCCCGCCACCAGGGGCGACATTACCTCGACGACACGCCTGATCCAACCGTTTAAATCCTTGGAAAATCATACGATGCTGGAAATCCTCGGGACCTGAAACCGTCTCATGTCATGTCTAAGTTTTGGCGCGCTTCAAAGAAGATTCACCTAAGGCCGCTTGTAAATTGCACCATCTCCGAGATAGTCTTTGGGTATCTAGAGGGAACGTGTCCAGTTTGTGAATGAAATGAGTTTCCTGTTGCTCTATTGGACTCAAAACTTCTCGTGCTCTCAAAGGAGGCCATCACATGACACGTGCCAGGCCCTAGTATTTTTCGGACCCGCCACCAATATTTGAGACATTTATTGCACTACTAGGGTTTCAGCGCCCAAAATTGTAGATATGCAATATTTGAGATAACTATATTACTGTTATATCTATTTTTGCCGCAGGGTTACATGAAAAAAGGCATAAATGATGCTCACTATTAATCTTTGCTAGGAGTTCCACTCGGCAAGGTTAACTTTTCCGAGAACTACTCTCGGTAAAAGTGATTACCTAGATTTAGGTTTGGGGGATCTTTTTCGAGTGTCCCATGGACAGGCGCTCGAAAAAGGCAGCGCAAGACACTTAAGTGAAATTCCCCGCGCGCTCTCTCCTCGGACGTCACCTAGCCGAAAAACTCTTGTTCACCAAGTTGATTTGACACAGTTGAAATATTTTTCGGAAGTCAAGCATGAGGATGACGGTTGTGGTGCGAAACTTAAGGTAACATTGCACAAGCTAGATGGCAAAACCAAAGTTCATAAAAATACACCCCCTTTGAGGAATTAAGCTGATCACAGTGGGCTAGTAAGAGGGTCATTGACTGCAGCTACATCATCATGACTTTGTATATAGCCTTCATGATGGTTCATATGTTAAAGATGTTGTATTAGTTATTTATCTATTGTTCCTTTTGTCTTTCCATCAGTCGAATCTATAATTGTCTGTTTGTTCTTCAAGATTCATGCTGGTTTTTCCTATGAGGTTGAACGTTTATTTATTTTCATTTGATTTCTCTTGTTTGTTAATGGGCTTTGAGACCGGTTTTCCCCGCAAGTTTCATAATACTACACACCAATCATTTGTCTCCATTCACTACCCTCTCCCTTTTCGTTCTCCTCCTATCCTAGCTCTTTCCTCTCCCACAGCCAGGGTACGTTTGATTCCTACACCCTTTATTTGTGGATTTCTTATACTATTTACGTCTTAGTTGATTGTGTTTGATTTGGTTTGTTGTTTTACTATTTCAGTTTAGTGACTCACTTTTTGTTTGCATTTGATGCATGATTTTGAGAAGATCCATGGTGATGTTTTCCATTGAGTTCTTTGGTTTTGCATTGAGGGTGTTGTGTCTTGTTCGTTGGTATGTTTCCCTTGATCTTGTTGTCCATGTAGTTGATTTTGATCCAATAGCATATGACCCTAGATCCACTTTTTGTCAATTTACCCCGCCTCATATCTCTCATGTATAGGTTGTCCTTCTTAACTTAGGACTGATGGTCCATGTCATGATGAATATGAAGCTCCTACTCGGTTCACTATGGGTCACTACTACAGAGCCAAATAACACTGACCAACCAATAGTGGTCATCATTGACGTGCCAACGGCTCGTTATTGCTTCATGGTCAGTGCTGAATTTGTCATCACATATGAGACAACTAGCATGTCGGTTGGAAATACGCCCTAGCGTAATAATAATAAAGTGATTATTATATTTTCATGTTCGTAAATAAATTTAGATTTTGTGCTATGATTCTTGAATACAAGGTTCAAATGAAAACTCAGTTGCATTTGTGAAAAGGCGTCTCCTAGCCGGCCGATCTGCCCAGACGGCTCAGACACGGGGGGAGGGGGGGGGGGGGGGGGGGGTCATCCAGTCCCCCGGGGCCACGGTCATTGGACGACACCCTCCCGCGCGCGATGGTCTAGCCGGGCCTACCTATCGGTGTCTTCGCTCGTGTCGGCTGGTTCTGTCACTACAGTCAGTGTGTGCATGCGAGCGCTCCGAGCCATCAAGGTGGCATGCGTCGGGGGCTTCTCGGGGACGCTCCAAGCCGTCCGATTTTTTCGGATGGCTTCGACCCAGGCAACCTGGTTGGAAGGTCCATGATGGGTGGAGCGATGGCGCTTCCGAGGCCACCATCATATGGCGGACTTTGGTGCGCCCCACACCCACACGCGAGAGCCTAGTCGGACCCGTCTGTCGGCGTCTTCACCCATGCTGGATGGTTCGGTCGCTACAGTTGGCGTGTGGGGTGCTCTTATGAGTAGATTTTATGCATACCTTTTAGAGTATATTTTAGTACCAAAATCCCTCATATTATATCCATCTAGCACTTATTCGTCTCCCCAATGCTTAGTTTTCTGCTTGCAAAACACATTTAAAATAGGAAAAAAGGTATCATCTACAGGATAGGGCGAGCTCCGTTTGACTAGACTTCACCGTGAATGATTGATGGGGAGTTTGCTAGTTAGTAGTGGAACTGGGCCCACATCTGGCTAGGTGTGGGTGGAAGGAATCTTCAAGAAGTCAAGGATAACCCCGAGTCCACGGCTAAGAAAGGAAGGCGTCGCCCGGACCCCTCCAAACAGAGGAAGGAGAAGCCATGACAAGGAAAGAACAAGCCGTCCCAACCAGAACACCGAAGAAAGAAGGCACTCCACTGACGGAAAGCTAGGAATAAATATCTAGCTACCGAGATTAGGGTGTCTTCTACATCAACATCGAAACTGCCTATCACCATCAACATTTTTCGAAAAGGGGCGCTTTATTACTTAAAATGTTTAAGCAATACACCCGGCCTCATCACCATCAACATGGTGCACATGGAGATGATGATGGTGGTGGTCGTGGGGATGGTGGTGATGGTGGAGGCCTTGATGGTGATGATTTTCTTGGACTTCCTGTCGAGATCAGCCACCAAATATCTCCAGCAACTTAGTGTACAAGTATCCTACATTGTACTTTGTTATATCTATAATTTCAGACAAGCAAGCTTAGGGTTGTTACTCACATCTCAGGGGCTTGAACCTCTGTAAATCTTCTAACTTGAGGTTATGTCCTGCAGCCACATAACTCACGTATGCTATTGTACTGTTGTTCGGGGACCTTGCAAAACACCATCAACATGGACGGATCCGGAGCGGGCGATGTCTGGAATGCGGCAATGAGGTGGATTCGGCGGCCAGAGGGCTGCTCACGCGAGAAGAGGGAGATGAAACTTCCTCCCCATTTTGGAGGTCCTAACAGTGGCTCTACTGCATCTTCTTTTTTCCAAAGCCCGTAAAAATAGTTTTGGGCTTCAGTTGGAGATGCGCTGACTGATTGGAAAGGTTGATCAATGCCTCCCAAGAAAATCATCTAATGATAAACACGTAAGTTTCTTGCTCAATGCCTCCCTCATTTAGAGATAGAGCTTTTTTACGGTGCATCATACTGCCCATTATGATGGGTAGTATTTTGGTAGATCCAATGGCCAGTATAGATGGGTCAAATTTTCCCTCTGGGACATATTGGTAATTTCTGTTTACAGATAGATTTCTTCTTTGTTAGTTCTATAATCACAATTAATGATCTAATTAATTAAATTAACCCATTCGATCCGGCACGGAGGCACGGGCGAGTGCGTCTGCGACCTCGTCGCCACTGTTCCTTCGGGTTGCCGGAGCAGCCCCGCAGGTGAGGCACAAGGTGCAGATCCAGCGCAGGTAGGCTATGAGATGAGCCTCCTGTCAAAGCAGCTTGTCGCCCCAAGGAGGAGCAGAAATGTGCCGGAAAGACCGACGGGGAAGGCCTACTGTATTGCGTGCCCATCTTCGATCCGCTCATGGAGCTCTGGATCTTGTGTGCATGCAAATTTCACTGGATCTTGTGTATCATTAAAGTTGACGCCGGAACAGTTGAAATACTGGACTCACTACTCAAAGCAAATAGTGACTATAACATCTTGTTTGGGATAGTCAACAGGTAATTTCAATCATTATTAATCATATATCTCGGCCTATTTAGTTCGTCATTTCATGATATGAACTATTTAATAACCCCTTTATTCATTTTCTTTGTTGGCGGGCAGGGCTTGGGCAAGGTTCATCAGCGTCACAGAAGGCGAATGGAAACGACAGCTGAAATGGTTTCGACCCAAGGTAAGTAATTAAGTAGTACTAGCTAGCTAGCTAGTTGCCATCTCTTTAATTATCATGCTTGATTAATTATTATCTGATCAAATTAAATTCCATTCTCGTAATAAAGGCCCTGAAGCAGGCGCAGGGGACTGATCTGTGTGCATTCTGTGTTTGCGAGAACATTCGCATGATGGCGTTCGAAAGGAGCAGATCTCAAAGGCAGGAATGGGTACGCTTGTCAGAACACTATTCACAATTTTTACACCATTATCGATATCTAGTCACACAACTAATACTAGGGATGGGCATAAAAACCGAGAACCGAAGACCGGAGCCGAAAAAACCGAGACCGAAGCCGAAAAACCCGATGACCGAAACTACTGTTGTTTATTCGGTTGGCAAAAATCAAAAACCGAAATTGCATCGGTGAGTTCGGTCGCTGGACCAGGTTGACCGAATACCCCGAATTGACCGAATATTGTATAAAGCCCATCACAACAAAGCCCAATATCCCATCCATCCGAACCTTTTCAGTCAATTTCTGAACCCAAATACACAGAGCCCCACGGCTTATCCACAAACGAGCTCCATGTTTCACGCACGCATACCACGCAGATCCGCCGCTTCCATTTACTCGCCTCGCATAGGAAAGTAGCGGCGGCTGGCGGCGCGCACGGCCCATGGCTCCCACTCGACTGCGGCGTCAACGCCAATCTTCCCACGCGGCGGCGGCCAAGGACGCACATGGATCCCACTTGGCGGCGGCGGCGGCAGTGCTCCCACGCGATGGCGGCGGCAGCACCCATGGCTCCCTCGCGGTGGCGGCCGATGATGTACATGGCTCCAACGCGGCAGCGAGCCAGCCACCATCACTCCCTCACAACCGGCGCCAGCAGTTATAGCTGAGGAATCCCACTACAAATCCACACTGTTTGTTCGTTGTTCCTTTTGACTCCTGATTTCTTCTTTTTTTGAGCGAATTGGATCCCGATTTCTTGCTTTCCTAACCAATATCTCAGTTCTCTTCGGTTGTAACCGAGGCCCGACCCGAATTATCGGTGCACCGAAGTCTCGGTCATTGATTATTCATAGGACCGAATGATTAGTAAATTTGGGAAACTGATTTTCAAGAAAGACCGAAGCACCGAACCGAACGGTTCGGTCTAACCGAATGCCCAGTCCTGACTAATACACATGCATATTGATCTCCTTCTTAACAGTTCAAAGAGGTGCGGGACAAGCTCCTAGAAACGGAGCGCGTAGAAGCACTTCAAGAGGAAATAGCGGGATTTTTGCTCGAGAAGATCATAAATCTGAAGGGAGAATACTATTACCCGCTACCGCCCCCATCGACCAGATCATGAGCCACTTCCAATTGTCATCGTGCTCCGAAGGCACCAATTAGGCTAATGCCACTGGCTCCGAAGGCAACATGCATATGTAGGAGAAATTGTATATAGCTATACATGTGTGTATGTGTGAATTAATATGGTGGTTTGTGAGACATTGATGAAATATATATGATTGGTTCTACTAGAAATTCTACTTATATATATATATATATATATATATATATATATATGCATAACGTGTACAATGTGTAGTATCGTAAAATACCAGCAAACGAAAAAAAATTAAAATGGAAAACACAAAATTAAATGAAAAAGAAATCATAAAACCAAAAACCCCCCAAACATTTTAGTACCAGTTGGTGTTACCAACCGGTACTAAAGGGCTCCCGGCCCCCGGAGCTGCCTCGTGCCACGTGGTTGCCCTTTAGCACCGGTTCGTGCTGAACCGGTACTAAGGAGGGGGGCTTTAGTGACCACACTTTAGTGCCGGTTATGGGACCGGCACTAAAGGGCCTTACGAACCGATGCTATTGCTCGGTTCTGCACTAGTGCTCGCCACCATCGGCCTTTTAATCGCAAACTGAGTTGGGGCAATAAATAAAACCACCGGAGATGATGCGTGCCCGTGGCCATCAACAAGCTCTACGTAGGTGTGTTAGAAGAGAAATCAGCGATGTGATTGTTGCGTACTTGCATACGTGTGACGTGCATGCTTGTGTATCCGGCTGGCCGGCGGTGAGTCTACTAGCGTAGCTTTTCTAGGTCGCTGTGTACGTGCGGTGCAGGCCAGCTTGGAGCACGAACCAAGATCGTCAACTTTGTTTCATCGTCTTCATCGTGCGTCGCTGACCGAAAAGTATTAGATGGTGTGGACTGCGCCATGGCGGGGAAGAAACCTGCTTGCGTGATTGATAAACATTAGAGTACCCAAAATACCCCTAACTAGTCAATATACTATCGAAAATCTGTTGTAGTATTGTCTTATCTAGGCCCTTCAAGCCACATAAATTAACAGCCCAAATTGATTTGATGCACCGTAAAAGGTCTCTAGAGATAAGCTACATAGCTTTCGCTCCTAGAGTTGAAGATAATAGTACCAGTAGCATGCCTTCAGGCTAACATTTCTCACAGCGATTGATGTAAACCATCATCTTCAAAGATCAAACTTGAATCCCATAAAAAAAAACATGTTCACTCAAATCAACCTCAGAAGCACATAATAAGTTGCTCAAACTTGAACCATCAAAATTACTCTCAAATTAACAAAGTTCTCACGGAAGTAAGAAAATACTAAGATAACGTTCCAAGATAAGCCACATAGTTTTCCACCACCAGGGTTCAGGATCACCAGAGTAGCAGCATGCAATACATGCTTCAGGCTAACATTCCTCACGGCGAATGATGTGGATCACCATAGTGAGAGGCTCCTTGTTCTTTATCAGCTTGAAGAGACAGAGGTCACCCTCCCGCAGGCGGTTGTCGCGGGCGAAAAACGTCCATCCTTTGAGAACCCTCATCGCATGAGTTGTGTGTTGCATGCTGTGTTGCATCTTGGTAGGCCATGATCCACTCCTCCCCTCCCTATGAAGCATCAAACTGATCAGGCTACTCTTTCCACGATGATGGCCAGCAGCAGACTTCTGAACAAGATATCTGCCTGTGTATTGGTAGCCAAAGTGCTGTTTATATACATACAACAGGGCAAATGTTAGAATGACACAATTGCAAAAATATTTGGAAATTTGTTCCGATCTGAAGTGTACTGATAGGAAGCGACAGAAAGTGTTTTTCATGAACTACTAGGGTGGGAGTGTTACAGCCACCACCCCGATAGACATTGGACTTGCTCATGATAGCAGCATACAAGGGTACTTCTGACTCGATTTCCTCGACTTTCTCCAACACTTTCTTCTCTTGTGCTCGTGTTAGGTAAGCTTTGTCTGCCAGCATGAAGGGAGGTTCAGAACCTCCCTCAGAATGATCAGAGACTCCATGCTCTTCATGTTCCGAAGAGTACTCTTCACCTGGACAAGTCGTTACACGAATCAGAGAAGTATAATGCAAAATGAAATGTGACACATCCTAGCAGTGGCAAGATCTTAGTGTCAAGCTGGCATACCATCAGTAGGTGGTTCATCCATAGCACTTGCCATCTTAGTGCTCGTCCTTCCATGATTTGAGCCAATGTCAGTTCTTTCACCAGGGGAATGATAAATGCCCGCTTTGTGAACGAGATGGACAGTCATAGTGAATCTTTTCTCCTTAGCATTTGTCATTGGTTCAAAGAGGCATATCTCGCCTTCTCTAACATGATTGTCACGGACAAAGTTCCCCAATGAAAGGTTGCGGCGACCAGCGTCAGATGTTCCAGATGGCCTGATATGGAATCTGCACTTCCAACCCTTGTCTTTTCGAGGCAGCTGGAGTATGATATTTGTTCCTTCGCATGGCATGTGCTTGCGTGCGTAATCCTTACATATTACCTAATTGAAAAAAGGGATAGTGATAATGTTGAGCTATTTTATCTCACAGCCTAAGTACTAAATAGTTAAGACATTTGGACTGTCAGAAAGGCTAAATCGTACAATACACACAGTTTCAACTAATAAGACAACAATAATACTTATTTAGACAACAATAATACTTATGTACTTCGTCTGTATGCATGGTTTCAACTGTCTGAGTAGATGCATTTTGTGCAAACATATCCATTAGAGCAAGACCACCAACTTCCCTAAATAGAAAAGAAATTGTACATAGGTACAGAAAAAGAGCAGTTCATACAAAGTGCAATGGTAAAACTTACGTACCAGAGTACCACTCTGCTTTACATTGCTCTTCTTCATCTCTACAACAAGCACCAGGATTTCGGGTCGAATTTTCTTTACAAGTGCAAGAACTTTCGCCTTCTGTGCTTCTGTAAGATAGCACCGCCCTGAGAAGACACAATATTTTGAAAGCATCTGTTGATCCTCCGACTCCACAAAATTGTCTTCTGTTCTTAAAAGAAGTTTTGACAGTAAGAGAACATGTGGTAGAGAGTAAGTGAATAATCTGAGTACACAACTTAACCTGAGAATTCCTCAGAAGAAGAATATATTGCGGGCATCTTTGCTGATTTTTTGTACTGGTACAAGCTTTCCTTCTGGCTTCCATCTGAATCTGAACCTTGCCCTGCTGATGACTGAGTAGCTCCAGGATGAGAACTGCTCGAATTATCGGTATAGTGACTGCGTGAGACTTTCTCCTTCCCATTGGAATCAAATATTGTAACCTCAAAGAGGGAGTTTCCGAGGTACCGAAACATCAAGGAATAGTTTTCTTCAATTTCATTGGCATCAAGAAATGCTGCCCACCCAAACTTGAGGATAATTCTATTCATATTCTCACTAAGTCCAACATCATATATGATACCATCAGGGGCTTGCAGTTTGATGGTTCTCCAGATTTTGCCCCCAAGTTGACTAACAAACCACTCTGGAATGACCTGTAACAAGCAGCAATTGTGCAAAAAATGTTTGAGGCAACGAACAAACTCTACAAACATGAGGCAACCACTGAACAAGGAAAGTTAGAAAAGGCTTACCATGCTATGCATAAAATTTCCATTTATTTTTCTGATGAACCTTATCTTCCTTTCACAGCATTCGCAAGGGTTGCTCATCTTGGATACGTCCTGTTGAATGAATCACATAGTATGTCAGGTGGCACATTCAAATTTCTGTTTGCCTAACTAGTAATACCCTAAAATCACTCAAGATTCATAACTATGCCCTAGAATCTTTTGAGATTAAGCAGAGAATTTCTTTATTTGAAAATAACAGTAGCAACAAAATGCTGTCAACACTATAAAACTAATCCTGCCCTGAAAATCTGTTTTGATTACCATGTAAAAAGAAAGCAAAACAACACTAGAATAAAATTACAAATACTTGGCAGAAGAACTCTGGCATGATCTTTCCTATGAATTGAATAATATTCTGACTGGATCCATTGATCACTAAGATCCCTTTGTTATGTTCCACGGGGGGTAAATGCAGATCTAAATAGATCACTGACATCATGCATAAAAAGAAATAAAACACTGATGATTAACAACCATAGAACAATCAGCTTCTGAAATTCCTATCATTATACAAAATCAAGGAATAATGTTCTTCTAAGTTGTAGGGGAGGAAGTCGAAAGGACATGACTAGAAAGATGAAGAGAGTAACTTGGCAGAAGAAACTCTGTCTTTGATCTTTCTGATGGATACAATAATTTTCTAACTGAATCTATTGATCACTAGGCTCCATTTGTGATCCTACTAGGGAGGTAAAATGCATATCTAAATGGATTAACGATATCTATTTGAAAACAAAAAAGAACTGATGGTTAAATGCATATCTAAATTGATAAACTCAGTTTCTGTCATTGTTTTGCATGACTGCTTTCTGCACTCCTAACAGTTTCTGAAGTTCAGCAGAAATAAGAAGAAAGCAAAAAACAGGAGTACTGCTCCTCCATATGCAGGTGTAGAAGAAGAAAGAACATTACTAAATTGCAAACTAAGATAACAACTTGGAAGAAGAAGCTTACCGTGGTGGTGAAGGCCGCTGCGCTGTAGCAGAATGTATCTATGGAATGCAAATCCAGGCGTACTTATGAAGGGGGCGTCCAGGCACTGGAAGGGCACAAGCAGACCAGAAGTCATTTCTTATGAAGGGAGCGTTCACTGCATGGTCAAGTCTTCTCATATGCCCAAGCCATAAATCTGAGTATTACAGTATACCCACTCTTCCCTAAATTAATGCCATGGTTAACCTCCATAATTACCATGATTTGACAAAAAACTATAGAGACTATTTCCCAAAAGTACAAACTCCAATCAAAGAGGCAACACCGCATGCAGACTTCTCATATTCCCCAAAAATCAGTTTCCCTATAGCTGCTTTCTCAAAACTCGAAACTAGTTGACTCGCTCATGTAAAATTTGTAAGGAAAATATTTCTTGCCTATTTTCTTGATAATGCTACTTCCAATCAGAGCATGAACCTGAAAACATCATGCCATATACTACTCCATTTCGGTTTATTATTTTTCCGGAAAGGAGATTAAACCGCTGGCCTATGCATAAACCAATGCATGCCATTTATTCATCTATAATCTATAATACCTAAATAGTTCATCCCCACTATCCTATTTCATGCAGCCTATCCACCTCAGCAACTTGCCACATCATCAATTATTTTTACATTTAACAAATTACTTGCATGTTGCTGCTTTGTTTCCGGTCTTAAATTACCACCACCGAAGCCCAATGGTGTCAATCCGCAAACAGGGATGAAAGCTCAATCGTCCTGCCCCCACTATCCTTTCCGTTTCCCCTCCCTCTCCTTAAATAAAGGACCAATCTTTTCCCTTGGCAATAGGAAGCGATCTCTCCATGTGGTCCGCCTCTCTGGCACGGTCGCAGGTCCGCGGCACCTCCCCTTCTCCTCCGCCTCTGTCGGCATTACCCGCTGCCTCCCTCGATATCTGCGTGTGGTCCGCCCCTCTGGCACGGTTGCCAGTCCGTGGCACCTCCCCTCCTCCTCCGCCTCTACCGGCACTGCCCTCTGCCCCCGCCGCTATCCTTGGTGGCCTCCACCGAACCCTGCGTCGTTCGCCGCTCCCGCAGATGGAAGACATGGATAGGAGGCTGCAGCATGCGGCGGTGGCTGATGTTTGTGGGCGGAATCAGACCGGCCGCTGGAGCCTCTCCTGGAAGGATGCTCTGCCCGGCGACTAAACCATGGAGTGGACGCCGCGCTGGCGAAGTGCCAAGTCGATGGACAACTTTCTTTTCAGCCTCGAAGGTATGGGCTAATGGTAACGCACGGTAGGGCCTTAGTTCTTCAATTCTTGCTGTTTTGTCTTGTTTCTCACTTGCTTTTCCCCTGAACCTGTTCCTCTTCAGGACTCTGGCCCAGAGAGCGGCGAAGAGAGCTAAGGTCCCGGTGATCGTCATCGAGGACGAGCCCACTACGACAGCAGGTGGCACGCCCGAGACAACCTTGCCGGACCCGGCGACTTTTCTCCAGGGCAGCCCCTAGCGTAAGTGTATGATTTACTTTCTGCTGCGAGGTGCGCTTGGGTACTTTTCTTTGCTGATATCTGCTTGTTGACTTGTGTAGGAGCCGAGCAGCCCCACCAGGAGCCAAGGGAGAATCCCCCGACAAGGGAGAATTCTCCGGCAAGGGAGGGCTTCCCGGTAAGGGAGAAGTCTCCGGCAAGAGAGGGTTCTCCGGCGAGGGACAGCGCCAGCGGCCCCCCGACGGCGGAGACCA
This sequence comes from Triticum urartu, assembly GCF_003073215.2. Lineage (NCBI taxonomy): Eukaryota > Viridiplantae > Streptophyta > Magnoliopsida > Poales > Poaceae > Triticum > Triticum urartu. The sequence continues at coordinate 702,685,824 of NC_053024.1, read as the reverse complement.
CGACTGCAGAACCTAGTGCAGGTACTCCTCTTGCTTCAAAACTTCCGTTGGGTTCTTCTTCTCTTGATCTTCTTTTTGTTGGATTTTTGCTTGATTCTTCTCCCCTTTCCGGCTGTCAGACCCATCCGCTGCGGAGCAGATGGAGACCGAGGTCGTCGCCGACGAAGCAGCCGGTGGTGGCGATGCCGCCGGCGCAGAGGGCGCCAAGGCTGACGCCGCGGCAACTAGCGAGGGGTTCGGCGATCGCACTGACGGCCCTGAGGCCGCAGGAGCGCCAGGCGCTACACCGACCGCCGACCCGTCCGCCGCTGCCGCAGCGCCAGGCTCCGGAGAGCCCCAGCCAGGCGCCTACCTGAAGGCCGGCGAAGGCATCTTCATCAACCTCCCCTGGGTGTCGAGCTCCAGGGCGCCGGTCGAGGGAGAGATCTTCGACGGGGAAGTGCTTGCCTCCGCGGGGCTGACGCTGGTCGACGCGCCAAGCAGCAGCAGCAACGAGCCTGAAGAAGAGCGGCTGCTGCGGAAGTTGATGTCGCTCTACCGCGCGCGACAAGCCAAGCTGGAGTCCCGCGAGGCGCTTGTCGCGAAGGCGGGAGCAGACATTGAAAAGCGCGTGGAAGAGCTCGGGGGTTTCCACCGGGAAGCCCTTCGATCCCTGGCGGAGGAGCGGGAGCAGCTCGCTGAAGCGCAGAAGGCCTTTCTCCTCGAGAAGGCCGAAGCCGAAGAGCGCCAGCGACTTGCCGCTGTGAAGCTAGCCGCGGAGGAGGGCGAGCTGGCGCAGCGGAAGGTCAATCTTGATGCCCACGAGGAGGAGCTTGCCTCACGCGAGGAGAAACTTGGCGGAGCCCTCAAGCAAGCGGAGGACGCTGCCGCCGCCGCCGAGGCCGCCAAGGAGGAGTTGAAGACGAAGGTGGCGCGGCTGGAGGCCGATCTCTCCGAGAAGGGCAAGGAGCTCAGCACCGCCAAAGTCTCCAACGTGGATCTTGAGTTGAAGCTAACCACTTTGACCAAGACTCTGGACAGCGCCAAGAAGCGGGAGGCGGCCTTGAAGGAGGAAATCAAGGCCGACAAGGCGCTGCTGGAGAGTGCTGCCGCCGCCCAGAACGCCTTCAGGGAGACCGTGACGCACTGGACGGAGAGTCTTGTGAACGCCGCCAGGGACATCGACAAGGAGCTGGCGCAACTGGGGATGGAGGATCTCGGGTATCCCTCCGACGACAACCTCCAACCCAGTGCCAAGCTCGTTCTGTTCTTCAAGGGCGTAGCGACGGCCCTCCAGCGACTCCGGGAGAGGATCCCCAAGCAACTGGCTGACGAGTCACGCAAGATCTGCGCAGGGGCCCTCCAGAAAGTGTTGATGAAGGTGGCCTTCCGCAATCCGGGCCTCCGCCTCACCAACATCCTCAGGACCTTGCCGCCAGAAGCTGATCTGGCGGAGCTCAAGGCCCTTGTCGCACCCATTGTGGACTAGGTGAGCGGGATCAAGAGGGTTGAAGGCGATCGCGTAGATTAGGCCGCTCATTTCTTCTTTCCTTGTCGCTGTTTATCATGTTATGAAAACAGTCTATTAGAGCTACGACAAGCTATTTTTGTAATATAACTCTATTCTGGGCAATGATCGCTATGTTATTCCCTTTACTCGATTCCTCCCTTTGTATGTTTTTTTTACCCTACGCTTTTAGGGAACTTGCCGGTGCAGGCACCTGAGCCGCGAGCGCTGAGTGCGGAACGTCAGCAGCCTGCTGGCGGTGCCGCTACCGGCAAGAAACCTTGTCGCAACTAGTTGCAGCTCACTTAAGTTGCTGAGCGGACTCGAAACAAAGTAAGGGCGCTAGCGGCTCACTTAAGTTGTTGAGCGGACTCGAAACAAAGTAAGGGCGCTAGCAGCTAACTTAAGTTGTTGAGCGGACTCGAAACAAAGTAGGGGCGCAACTAGCTACGAGTTGGTTCCTCCGCGCACAGGTTTTCCATACAAAGTGCGGTCGTTCAAGGGAGATAACTTAAAATTTAAAAAATCTGATTGCTCAAACTTTGGTAACTTAGCTTTTCTGTTGTTTGCTTCCCGGCAAGGCGAAACTTTCTTTGAACGACGCCTGGTCCATACCATCGTCTTCTCTTTCCCCCCCGGCAAACTTGTGGGCGAGGGGAACCTTGCTTTCCTTGAGAGAAAAGAAAGAAGAGAAAATACAGATATGTAGCTTTACGGCTCGTTATTGCTTACCGTGGAGTAGGTGCTGCACAAAGTGTCAGATCATATATGCCAAAAAATAGAAAGCATAAAATCGACAAAATGCGCGGGGCACATGAGCTTTATTTATGCTGGGTTCTGCGCCCGGCTTTGTACAAAGGATTACATGCAACAGCGGCAAGACTTGTACAAAAGGTGGTTGCCGGAACAGGTTCCGGCAACCGCGCCTTACGGGTAAAACTTACGAAGATGCTCAATGTTCCAGGAGTTGCTCACCGGAATTCCATCTTCAGTCTCAAGGCGGACAGCGCCAGGCCTAGTGACTCGTTTCATCCGGTAAGGGCCTTCCCACTTCGGCGTCAACTTGTTGGAATTCTTGGCGGACTAAACGCGCCGAAGAACAAGGTCTCCTTCCTCGAGACTTCTGGCATTAACTTTGCGGCTATGGTAGCGGCGCAAAGCTTGCTGGTAGCGAGCAGCTCGCACAACAGCCTGAAGACGGTCTTCCTCAAGGAGCAGCGCGTCATCTTGTCGCAGCTGCTCTTGCTCAAGCTCATCATAAGCGAGCACTCGAGGTGACCCGTATACGAGTTCCATGGGGATAACTGCCTCTGCTCCATAGACTAGAGCGAAAGGTGTCTGGCCAGTGGCTCAATTTTGTGTCGTCCTGATCGACAAAAGAACCACCGGCAGCTCCTCGATCCAGTTTCTTCCGCACTTGTGCAGCCTGTCGAAAGTTCTGGTCTTGAGCCCGCGCAGCACTTCAGCATTTGCCCTCTCCGCTTGACCGTTGCTTCTCGGGTGAGCAACAGAAGCGAAGCAGACCTTGGCGCCAAGATCTTGGATGTACTGCATGAAGGTGCGGCTCGTGAATTGTGTACCGTTGTCGATGATTATCCTGTTAGGTATCCCGAAGCGGCAAAGAATCGACCTGAAGAACTTGACGGCTGACTGTGCGGTCACCTTCCTCACTGGTTCCACTTCCGGCCACTTTGTGAACTTGTTGATTGCAACGTACAAGTACTCAAAGCCCCCGACAACTCGGGGAAAGGGGCCGAGGATGTCGAGCCCGCAGACCGAAAATGGCCAGGATAAAGGGATCGTCTGGAGAGCTTGAGCTGGTTGGTGTATCTGCTTGGAATGGAACTGGCACGCTTCACACTTGGTTACTTGTGCAGTTGCATCCTGGAGGGCTGTTGGCCAGAAGAAACCTTGCCGGAATGCTTTGCCGACAAGTGCTCTTGCGCCAATGTGGTGACCACATATGCCTCCATGTATATCTGCCAACAGCTTCTGTCCGTCTTCCCGGTGAATACACTTCAATTTCACACCGTTGAGTCTTCTTCTGTACAGTGTCTCGTCGACAAACTGGTACATACTTGACTGCCGGGCTACTCTTTCCGCTTCTTCTTGCTCTTCGGGAAGTTCCCCTGTCTGAAGGAAACGGACAATCTGCTGCGCCCATGTTGGAGCTTGTGGCTCGACAACAAGGACTAAAGGCAAATCTGCCGCTGCGGGAACATCCGCTTCTACGGAAAGAACCCGCGGGTCTGCCGGAGCTTGACGTTCCCCGGCAAGCTTGCCGGAGCAAAACTTGTCGGGAGCTTCTGCTTCAACGGAACAAACCCTAGGGCTTGCCGGAGCATCTTGCTCCTCAGCGCTCTTGGTGTTGGTCTCAGCTGCTGCGGGAACATCCGCTTCTACGGCGAGAAGCTGCGTCTCTGCTGGAGCTTGACGTTCCCCGACAAGCTTACCGGAGCAAAACTTATCGGGAGCTTCTGCTTCAATGGAACAAACCCTGGGGCTTGCCGGAGCAGACTGCTCCTCTGCGCTCTTGGTGTTGATCTTAGGGACCTTCTTGGCGGCGGCTTCGGGAAGCTCTGCCGGCAAATAGTCACCAGAAATCAACTTCCTCTTCTTGCTCTGTCTAGTTGATGGCGTTACGGACGGGTGAGTCAGCTTGAGCACAAAGATCCCTGGTTCCACAGGTAACTTAAGTGCGGCGCACTTTGACAGGCCATCGGCAATGGCGTTCTGAGCTCTTGGAACATGTTCCATTTGTAGGCCGTCAAAGTGCTCTTCTAGTTTTCTCACTTCGTCGACGTAAGCTTCCATCAACGGACTCTGATAACTCTTGTTTACTTGGCGGACGACAAGCTGTGAGTCACCCCTGACAATGAGCTTCTTGATCCCAAGGTCTGCCGCGATTCTGAGACCGGCAAGCAATCCTTCATACTCTGCAGTATTGTTTGTTGCTTGGTCCTTGGGAAAGTGCATCTGGACTACGTACTTGAGGTGCTCTCCGGTGGGTGCGACAAGCAGCACACCAGTGCCGGCGCCTTGCAGCGAAAAGGCACCATCAAAGTACATCAGCCACTCTTTGCTTACTTCCTTGTCGGGGATGCTTGTTTCTGCATTTCTTCATCTGGTGTTGGCGTCCATTCTGCTATAAATTCTGCCAATGCTCTGCTCTGGATAGTTGAAGTACTCTCAAACTTGAGGCCAAAGCTTGACAGTTCCAGTGCCCACTCAACAATCCTGCCTGTCGCGTCTGGATTCTGTAATATCCTCTTGAGCGGAAAGCGAGTGACAACTGTGATCTCATGTGCTTGGAAGTAATGGCGCAGCTTTCTCGAGGCCATGAGGAGGCCGAAAAGCAATTTCTACACACCAGAGTACCTTGACCTAGCCCCTGCAAAAGGGAACTGACAAAGTAAACTGGGCGCTGCACCACCTTCTTCTGTATCTCCTCTCGCATCTGCGCAGATCCATCTTTGTCGGGACCAGAGCTTGTCGGGGAAGCCCCCTGCTTGTCGCTGGATGTGCTTGCCGTGGTTGCAGGCTCGTCATCTGCCTCCCTCTCTGCTACTAACGCAGCACTAACCACTTGATTGGTTGCCGCTATATACAACAGCAACTTCTCTTGCGGCTTAGGTGCGACAAGTATTGGAGGGGAGGACAGGTATCTCTTCAAGTCTTGCAGCGCAGCCTCCGCTTCCGAGTCCATCTCATTGGGCCTGCCTTTTTCAATAATTTGAAAAATGGCAGGGCGCGCTCAGCAGACCGAGAGATAAACCTGCTGAGAGCAGCCACACAACCGGCAAGTCTTTGTACATCCTTGACGCGCTTGGGTGCTTCAATCTGCTCAATGGCCTTGATCTTGTCGGGATTGGCTTCAATTCCCCGCTGAGACACGAAGAACCCGAGAAGCTTGCCGGAAGGAACTCCAAACACACACTTCTCTGGGTTGAGCTTGAGGCTGATCTTGCGCAGATTTGCAAAGGTTTCGTCCAAATCTTGAATCAGAGTTGCCCTGTCCTTGCTCTTGACCACTATATCATCCATGTAGGCTTCCACATTTCTGTGTATTTGCGGCTCAAGGGCGACATGGACTACTCTTGCAAATATTGAACCAACATTTTTTAATCCGAAAGGCATTCGTACGAAACAGTACGTGCCACATGGAGTAATAAATGCTGTCTTCTCCTCATCCTCTTCTGCCATGAAGATCTGATGATATCCTGAATATGCGTCAAGAAATGAAAGCAAATCACATCCGGCTGTGGAGTCAACAATCTGGTCAATGCGCGGCAAAGGAAATGGGTCTTTGGGACAAGCTTTGTTAACATCGGTAAAATCGATACAAAGTCTCCATTTCCTGTTTGCGTTGCGCACGACTACAGGATTGGCCAACCACGTAGGATGGAGCACTCCTCTGACAAGGCCTGCTGCTTCCAACTTCTTGATCTCTTCTGCTATGAACTCTTGGCGCTCCACTGCTTGCTTCCTAACTTTCTGCTTGACGGGCCGCGCATGAGGACAAACGGCAAGGTGGTGCTTAATCACTTTCCTGGGAACACCGGGGATGTCAGACGGTTGCCATGCAAACACGTCGATATTCGCCCGCAGGAAAGCAACGAGCGCGCTTTCCTATTTAGGGTCGAGAGTGGCACTGATGGTGAAGGTACCACCAGTGCCATCCTCCTTGGCGGACACCTTTTTCATCTCTGGCGGAGCTGCCATCGTCTTCTTACACTTGCCGGTGGAGCTCGATGGTGCGTCCTCGACGGCAGCGCAGCACTCCGAAGAGGTGCGCTTGCCGGAGTGGGCATCAGAACTCTTGCCGGACTTGGTCTTCTTCCCCCCGGGAGCTTCAGCGGCAAGTGACTCGCGCTCTGCTGCGGCTGCTGCTTCCCGGTAGATCTTGTCGGCACAGATAAGAGCATATTTTTTGTCGCCAGGGACAGAGATGACGCTTATCGGGCCTGGCATCTTCAGCATGTTATATGCGTAGTGAGAGGCTGCCATGAACTTGGCGACGGCTGGACGGCCAAGTATTCCATTGTAAGGTAATGGAATATCGGCAACGTCAAAAGTGACCCTCTCAGTCCTGTAGTTCAGCACGCTGCCAAATGTTACGGACAGCGTGACTTTCCCCTTCGGCTTGCTCCTTCCCGGGTTAATTCCTTGGAATGTGCCGGTCTCTTCGAGCTCGCTGTCAGGGATCTGGAGTTTCTGGAGTACAGCGGAGGAGATCAGGTTCAAGCCGGCCCCGCCGTCAACTAACATCTTAGTGACCTTGAGGTTGCGGATAGTTGGTGAAACCAACATCGGCAAGCACCCGACCGCAGTTGTGCGATTAGGGTGGTCCTCAATGTCAAAGATGATAGGCGTGCTGGACCATTTCAGAAGTTTGCGCGATTCGACAGGTGGTTCCGCTGCATTGACTTCCCGCACCCACTGCTTGAGTTGGCGGTGTGAAGTGTGCAGAGAAGCACCGCCGTCAACGCACAAGACCTCTGTGGCTTTCTGAAACTCCTGCTCACTGGTCTCAACATCATCCATGTCTTCGTCGTCATCGTCATCTTCATCGTTGTCGCGGCCGTGGGGAGGTCTGTCTCCTTGCCGCTGCTTGGCCTTGCCGCGGCGTCCTCCCCGGCCGGCGCGCTTCTTGCCGGATTCTCCAGCACCTCCTTGGGCCCTCTCCTTGTCGCGTCGCTCGTACTCAGCCTTTTGCTGCTGGACAAGCTGCACGACCTTCTTGCAGCTCTGGAGGTCATGGCCCTTGGTGCGGTGAATCTTGCAGTACTGCTTGTCGGTGCCGTCCAGCTTGTCGGCGACTGCCACAGCCTGGCAGTTGGTGCACGTGGCAACCTCCTTGCCGGAGCTACCAACTTTGGCCTTCTTGGCGCCACCTTCGTTGCCGGACTTCTCAACGACTAGCACCTCTTTGCCTTTCTTCTTCCTGTTCCGCCGCCGGTTTTTCTTTGTCGGGGCAGCATCCTCACTGTCAGATCCTTCTGCTCCGGTCTTCTCTCCGGGGAGTTTCCTCCCTTCCTCAGCAGGTGCACACTTGTCGGCCAGGGCATACAGCTCACTGACGTCTCTGATCCTGGACATCGCCATCTCCTCCCGCATCCTGCGGTTATGCATGTTCTGATGGAACGCGCTGATGACCGCGGCGGGGTGGACGTCTGGGATGTTATACTGTACACGGCTGAATCTCTGAATGTACTTGCGCAGGGGCTCTCCTTCCTTCTGGGCGAGCAGATGAAGGTCACTCTCTTGGCCATGAGGTTTGTGGCCGCCTGTAAAGGCGCCGACAAACTGATGGCATAGATCAGCCCAGGAGGATATGGAGTTGTCCGGCAAGTGCATGAGCCAGGACCTGACGTTGGGCTTGAGCACCAGCAGGAAGTAGTTGGCAAGGATCTTGTCGTCCCGCCCCCCCGGCAGCCTGCACCGCGATGGTGTAGATGCTGAGGAACTCCGACGGATGCGTCTTGCCGTCGTACTTCTCTGGTACATCTGGTTTGAAATTCTTCGTGCTGGGCCACTGGACTTGCCGCAGCTCACGAGTGAACGCAGGGCAACCTACCGCGTACGGCAAGTCGCCTGCTTCCCCTGGCGCATGCATGTCAACAGAGGGCCCAACGTGCTGGTCTGATTGACGTCGCGCTTCCCTTCGGCGCTCTATGCGAGTACGAGCGTCTTCTTGTTGTCGTTCTTGAAGAGGTGATCTCGGCCTTCAGGGCGGAGAGTGCACAGTAGTTGCACCCCCACCAGTCTTGTCGTCTTCGGCTCGTGCCTGGCTGGCTTGCCGCGGCTGCGACGTGCTCGGTTGCCGTGGAGTGTCCCCGTTGGCGAAGCCGATGAGACTCTGGATGGTTGCCCTCCAATCGTCGATCTTGTCCGTCGTTGGAGGGTAGTCTAGGAGCAGCTGAGCTCGCGCCAAAGCTTCTGCTGCAGTGGCGGGCGGTGGTGGCGAACGGTGCGAGGAGCGGGATATGCTCGGACTTCTAACCACGTTAGAAGGAGCAATATCCTGTCCAGGCGACCGTGCCTCGCTCGTGCCAGCATGTTGGCGTGCATGGTGGTCCTGAGCGCTCCGAGATCCACCAGCCCGATCTTGGTCTAGCAAACGCATGGTACCGTGAGTACCATGACGCTGCCGGTCCCGCGCGTCCTGAGACAGGCGCGGTGCATATACGGACGCCGAGGTCTTGGAGTGCGCCCGGTCGTTGTGGGAGCCAGCTACGCCGCCGATGGGGAGCGCAGCCTCGCCCTTGGACCTGGCAGCACCGTGAGCTCCCTCGTCTATGCCCGTTCTTCCGCCGGCGCCCGCCCCATCAGCCGTTTGTCCTGGCGGTGGTGGGTAAGGCGCGGACGGAGCAGCCGCCTCCGAAACCTTCTTCTTCGGCGGCATGTTGATGAAGATGATGAAGATCTAGCTCGCGAGAACGCCGGATCTGGTTCACACAACTTCGACGCCCCCTACCTGGCGCGCCAAAGATGCCGGGGTACTGATCCACGGGCACCTATGGGACCGGCGGACCGGGTCCCTTTCGGTTCGGCGGGGGCGGAGATCGTGCAAAGAGCGGGTCGAGGCGATGCACGCGAGCGATTTACCTAGGTTCGGGCCGCACGGATGCGTAAAACCCTACTCCTGCTTTGTGGTTTGTATTGATTTCTTGCTCGGGAGCGCGGAGTGCTACAGCACACACCTATAGCTAACAAGACCGAGCGTGAGTGTTCGAACTAGCTAACCCCCCTCTACGTTGCACACGGGCCTCCTTTTATATGCTCAAGGGGTTACCGACAGGTGGCAACGGAGGTAAAGGGCAAAAATGGAAAGGTGCTGTGGTAGGCACAGCTACCTGCTACAGTGTATCATACCTAACCCTGACGGCAGGGGACAAGGGCCTTAAATGCCCATCTGTGTCGCCTAAACAGTGCGAAAAGGGACCGCTAGGGACGCCACCGTTCGCCACGATGGCGATCTTGTCAGCGCCGCTTGCCACCGCACGCCGCTGGCTTCACAGCCTCCTGCCACGTACGCCTGGAAGGGCCCCAGAGCGACACGTTGGTGGATGTGCTAGATAGCGGGCCCAGAGAGGTGGCTTCCCGCGGCAAGCGCCTTTCCGCTATCATTGTCTTGTCGCGTCCGGGAGCTTGTCGCTCACCGGGCCTTGCCGGGGCGCGAGGTGCGCTGCGGCAAGTTCCTTGCAATGCCTTGGGTGGCCTTCCCGGCAAGCTCCTCTTGCCGGGGTCTTGGGATGCTTTTGTTAGCCTTCCCGGCAAGCTCCTCTTGCCGGGGTCTTGTCTTCTTGGCTTGGACACTTTGTTCTTGAATGGCTCCAAAGGAACCACGGAGGACCTTGGCAGTCACCTGGCAAGCCTTGCCGCGGGATGCTGCGACTGCCCGTGCACAAGTTCGGAATACTAGGGTACCCCTACTCTAGTACACCGACACTACACCACCACCATTCTCATGTTGCTGCACAAAGCAATCAACGTAGTTATTTAGCATATAGTAAGGAACAAATACTCACAATTACAAGGGTTTTCAGCAACAGACGCTAGATTTATGAGGGACATTCATTGGTACTTGAGTTTTCACACCGCCACCACCATTCTTTTTTTTCTGCATAAAAAATCAGCTCTGTTATTTAGCATGTAGTAATAATGAATACGAACTCTATATTGCAATGGTTTTCATCAACATACGCTAGATTTAGTTTGCTTTTTCCTTTTGAACTTGTGCATCCTCTCGAGCCAACTGCCACGCCTCTTTGAAGTTTTTTCTTTAACCTCCTTTTTCTTTAAGCGTGCAGCACTAAGCAAACCTTCATCTTGTGGAACAACATGTTGGGCATGATATGAATCACTCAAAATACTTGTAGATGCACTAAGTTTGTCTTGAAGTTGCTTCTGGAGGCATTACATCGACCACTTCATAATTCCCTGCCACTCGATCCAATGAAAGTGTCATCCGGACTTCACAATTAGTTCTTGTTTGAGCTCAAGGATTCTTTGTGATATGATCCCTCTTGTCGTGTGCTCGAAAACCCTCCTTGGCACACACATATCTACATGATGTTGCTTTCCCGTCAAATTTACTCATATTTTTATACCTCTTTCTGACCTCAAAACCTGCACAACCTCCATAGTTTACCCAGAACAACCAAGCATCATCTAAGTTTCTGAATTTCAGACCAACTTGAGGTAACCAGATAGGATTCTCATTCTCCCTACACAAAAATTAATTAATCTTTGTTGCTACAAATCTGGTTGCAAGCAAATAATTTTTTTTCCGAATGGAAAGTCTAACTTACTTGTTAGATTGTGCCATTGAATCTTAACTGGAAGGGAAGAACTCAGATGTATACTGCACATATTATGAACAAATAGACTAAATATTTCAGACAATTACAAGTGAAATTGTGAAGATTTCTTTAGCATAAATGAACGAATAAATCAAAATCATACTAGGCAGTGAAAGAGTGAATATTTCAGAGAAATAGCAATACCAGGCAGCCTGCGTTCCTGCTCTCGGCGAATCGGACACAAACCTAAAATTACTAGGCAGTCTCTATTTCTTGAAATTGAAGAAGGACACGAACCTGAAGCAGAGTGAAGTCGAGCAGCTTCGATCTGCTCTGACGCTCAACTAGGATGGCCCAGCCGGCGAGGCGTCCAGGCACCCCGACGAACGCCTAACTGAGATGAGAACCCGCGCTAGACGCCGGCGCCCCCGCCAAAAATCGCATCTGGCGGCTGCTCACCCGCCAAAATCCTCTCGCTTTCCCTCCTCCACGCTCCCCTCTAGCTGGGCCTTCTTTGGGTAAATACGGGCTGGCTTTGTTTCAATTTGGGCTGGTTGATGTGCACATAGAGAGGCAGCTCGCTCAGTAGCCGTGCGATCAGAAAGGGAGGGCATCCGTGAGGGGTAAGGTAGAGGCAGCCTTTGACATGCCAAGGCAGAGAATCTGATTTATGTCCAACACGAAAAAATATGTCCAATGAAAGGTTTCTTTGCATTAGCTTATTCTAGCCTTTTTTTTGCCGTCTTGAACTGATAGCAAAATATTTTAGATAATGTCCTCTTGATTTCTAATATTGAACGGTTATAAATGAATACAGTCACATTTCTTTTCTATGCTTTCAAGCGTTGGAATCTCTACTATTAAAGGAGGATCGAACGTCGTGATGGTTCGACCTTCTCGATGGTTCCACCTCCTCGTCCTATCGATAGGTGCAACCACGTCCTCCCGCTCCGGTAGGATTCCCACGCATAAAAAAGTCTACCGAGAAAGTCCACGTTCCAAAGCAGCGAGAAACTAGAAGAGGAAAACCTGCACGTCCTCAACTTCTCCCACGACCTCAAATCCTCAATCTACAGATCTCTTTCCCCAACCTGAACCACCTCGGCACATTCACTCTCCTGCTCCTGCCTCTCCCCATCTTATCCCAGTCCGATCTAGGGATCAGCCTGATCCCACCCATGTCCATGTCACGATCGGAGGAGCGCCCTTGTCCTTGTCCGGTGACTATATCGTCCATGTCCTTCGCTCGTTGCCGGTGGGCGCCTCGAGGACGGCCCAGCGCGTGGTCTCACAGGACGACCCTGCAAGGGCATCGGCGGTGCGTGGTAACGGTGGCGCGCGCAACAGTCGATCAGGGCTACAAGGACGACGGCCTTCAATGTAGATGCCGCGGTGGCGGCCGCTTCATCACGGCTGAGTTCGACATAGACCAACCCAGACGTGAGAGCATGGGCCAATCACTATGAGGATTGCTAAGGAACACTACTCGTTCCTATAGCAGTCACGGGTTGGAGATGGAGAGATGTTTGAGAAGTGTCCTCTTGCCTCCAGTTTTGTGATATGGTTCTTGGTGATTTCCATATGTGATTGGTCCTTTTGTAGTGTATCAAGATTGTTGTTTCTTCTTCTTATTAGCTGCCATTTGAGATGCGAGGAAGGAACAGTGGTGATGCACAACCACAGAGTCATAGCCCAAACTCTACACAACGCCCCACAGTATGATTGTCATCATCTTGTCAGCGGACACAGCGGCGGCTGCTCACCCATGGAATCATATGAGTGAGGTCTTTTCTCCCTTTCTGAATTCAGAAGCCTTCCACTTCTATGTATATATGAACTTGTTCTTAATTATTTATTACTACAATATTTGAAACTTTGAATTGTAAGGTGTACGCACGGGTATTCAGCAGCTGTTCTTTGATCCATCTAATATAAAATCAGTACTTTATATTGCCCCTCATTCCCCCCTCTTTTGATCACACAATTCCGTACAAAATCTTTTTGCGTGTATCTTGCCAAACAGACACAATTCAGGAAACAGGAACTCAATACACTTGTTAATATGAGAATTAGGACTGAATATTATGTATAAAAATTCCTTGCAGAATCTCTGTTCCATTGTACGCATATGTTTCTTTTACTTTTCGAGTACTTCTGCACCTTCAACTATCAAGTGTGATCACTCACTTCACTAATGTAGTTGCTTGCTAATCTTGATCGCTGTTTCCAGTTTGCCCTGTCATTTGTTGATAATGCAGTCAACTTTATTTCTCTTTAAGCATCGCCGATCATTATATCCTTCAGTCGTCTCAATGAACAAGAGGGCTAGGAAGCAATGAAAAGTCCCATCTTTTTGTTTGTTTATGAATGTCTGTTTTTTCTTCCTATCATTGTCATGACAATGAGAGAATAGGATGTGGTTTTGTTTTTCTCTCATCCATGTTAAACACTGACCCGCAGCTTAGCTAGACAGGGTCAACCTCTAAGTCTTGTTCGTAAAAAATCAGATACATATTTAAATTGACGTGAGAACCACTATGAATTGCAGTTGTATGCAACTTTAATTTGACATTACATATACACTATTAATTGGAGTTGTAAGTAACTTTAAATTCACATGACATATACATTTGTGGTCAAACATTTTCTTTAGGTAACACATTTATCTGTACGTGAATCCCATGTCGTATTTTGTGGCGCATGAAAAATACAAATTACATGTGCCTTCACTTATGGTGCTCAAGATATTACTGTCATAATTATATTTTCTCAAAGTAGTTCATTGTCGTACATACTGTTCACCAAGAGAATACAAAATTGCATAAAACATGAGCCTGTGTGGTGATCATGCCAGCCTCACAGCTTCCAGATAGGTTAACCTGAGCCCGTGGTGAGGCCATTCTACTCTACTGATTTTGTGGGGTATATTTCCTCTTCCTGGGTTTCTCTTTATGGGCAATGTATTCATCTGTGTCACTGGTATTTGTCATCTACCTATATAGCAATCTTTGATTATTTATTTGATTTTTTTACCATCCTTCGTAAACTCTCTTTGAGATGTTCTCCTACCATGACAAACGTTGTGCTCGCTTTAGGATGCAAGGGATTTGTGTGTTAATGTGCTACCATTGTTGACTGTGTTTTTGTGTATAAAACATGAGGAAATTCTGATAAATATTGGTGGTACAGTGCTTTCTTCTGAAACATAAAAAGATGTACTTGTCATGTTCTACAAACAAAAAAGGTTTGTTCTATTTTGCTATACAAGCACTTATGTACCTTACATATTCTTTTATTAGCCTAAAATTGTTGCATACTGATGGAAGCGATACTACTACAGATGAGTATATGCCTGTCATTTTATTAAAATTGGTGCGTTATTCGGTGCTCTTTTAATACTATGTGTTATCATCTCTTAAAAAAAATCCTAAATGTTGAATTTACATATGATTTTTATCTTATCTCCGAGATAATGTGTCTGCTCAAATATTATTCAAAATTCTATCCTTTCAGAGGCAAATAATCCTGGATTTAGTAAAATATTACAAAGCAACATCATTGTCATTCAGTTCACTAATTCATTCATTATGGATAGCGGTAGACGAGGGAGAGAAAATGCTCTTCTAAGATCAATGTTCAGGAAATCGGTAATCGGTAACTGCTCGGTCAACTAGGGAGTAGGGATTAATCGTGAATCCGCCGATTAATCGGAATTAATCGGTCGAGCATTAATCGGTCAGTTTTTTTATAAATCTCAGAATCCTAGTGTTGGGATCAGATTTTGGCCACGCAAGAATTTATTTAAATGCCCTGGAATGAGTAAGTACCTAATATGAAAAAAAAATCAACATGAAAGTTATTCGTATCGGCAAGGTGAACAACTTTTATGTTTTGATTATTTTGATCCGAGGTCATATGTGAGTTGTGACATGTGAGTTCAAAAAAAAGCAAAATGTTGAATGAGTGTACGTGTGTGTGACAACAATGCTCTAAAATATGATATATTCAACAAGTATGGCAACAATCATTATGTGCTCTATCTCTAAGACTTGTAGTAACTTAATAACAAATAATCATAGTTCTTGAATTTGCATAACATAACAAGGTCCACAAGTATGTATCACATGACATAGCAAGGCCCACAAGTATCAGGTATGTATGATATGACAGTATAACATAACAAGGTCCAAAAGTATGTATGATAGTATGACATAGCAAGGTCCACAGGTGACAATTCACAACAGCCATAAAACACAAATAATCATAGTTCTTGACTTCTTGCATAAGTGCATAACATAACAAGGTCCTCAACCATAAAACACAAAAAAAATATCATTCATGGATTCTTGAAATCTTGCATAGTTGCATTGCATGACAAGTTGAGAACTCAAACTAGGAAAATACCAAACAACACACATAGACAAAGTTCTCCTTCTCCCACAAGGCCACAACCAAAATAAATTACTAGGTAAATACTAAATAGCATGAACCAAAGAATTAAGGTTGTGTTGTGTCCTCGTCCTCATCCTCGTCCTCATTTGTTTCAATCATCTCATCATTATCAGACTCAAATTCTATCTCCTCTTCCAAAGCAATCTCATTTTCTGAATCTTCATCAGCAACAAATTCTTCTACTTCATGGAGTTCTCTCACTCTTGCACTCCTACGAGGCTCTATAGCCTCGGTGGCTCCCACTTCATCATCAATGGTGGTGTCGGGATCAACCTCGTCCTCAACATATGCATCTTCACATATCCAATCTTGTTCCATGGAAGCATCTTCACCAAGGAGAACATCACGAGAGGAGGAACATTTCTTTCTTTTGTCCATCATTCTTCCATTGAATTGGATATAAACTAGATTGTCCCTACGACTTACATCTAGTTTATTTCTCCTCTTAGCATCCACCTAAAAATTGCAAAGTAAAGCCTAATCAAGTAGCCATTCACATTTGTTCATAAATAAAGTAAGGAACTAAATATCAAATTTGAATAACTACAAGTTGAGATTCAAGAGTTACTTGTTCAAAAACACTCCAATTCCGTTCACATCCAGAAGAACTTGTGGTCAAGTTGAGTATCCTCAAAGCCATGTGCATCAACGTAGGAGTTTGTAGTCCATAAGTTGCCCACCACTCTCCTACATGAGAAAACAAAAAACAAAGTATTATGCATCAATCCATCAACCCATAATTTCAGAAATGCAAAATGCAAAAAGACAAAGAGTATGTAGGAGAACAAGCTTACCGGGATTGAAATTTGCATTCGTTATAGCTTTGGAGGCAGCCAACTTTGCAAACATGCCCTCCTTATTTTTAAACCTTGGCAAGTCTACGTTAAGTGCTTTATTTTGCTTCTCATCATCATCATGATAGAAGGTCTCAATAACTTCCATCAATCCACTCATGACCTCTACATCGACAAATATGCTTGGGGTAGCATAACTATAATAGGGATTCAGTGCATATGCGGCCATGTGCAATGGCGTATCTAACCTCCCATTCATCTTGCCCTCCATGGCTGTTGTGATGATCTTATAGTCCTTCTCTGAATTTTCAACCGCAAGCAATATTGCCTTCTTTGCCTCTATTATTTCTCCATACATAGAGGCCATGGACTGTCCATCACTATCAGCCAATCGAAGCACCTTCACCAATGGCTCAAAAACCTTGCATTGCAACATACGATAAGCACAACATTAGTATTTAACATATTACATATAACACAAGATGACAAGACACAATTAAAGAACATTATTAATTTTCTTACCTTGATGCAAAGAGACACATTCTTCCAAAATGTCCTACTAATTATGGTGGCATGAGCCGACTTTCCTTTCCTTGTACGTGTATGCTTGCATTGTTCCCAAGCATCACTACAACACATCTCCTTTAGTTGTTTCTTCTTTGCAGCAAGACTTTGCAAGGTAAGAAATGCCGAAGCAAATCTTGTCACTCCCGGCCTAACAATGTCTCTCTTTTTTGTATGAGACCTCATCAACGCCAATGTTGCATGATGTGCATAAAGAAAAATAGTCATCTCCTTTGCTTTGGTAATTGTAGAACCAAATTGCTTTAATTTACCAACCGCTTCTACCATCAAGTTGAGGGTGTGCGTTGCACATGAGGTCCAAAATATCTTCGGCCTTTTTTCTTTCAACATCCCTTTTGCTCCCATATTGTTTGAAGCATTATCCGTGACTACTTGTACAACATTATCAGCACCTACAAACATCATGGTAAAACACAATAATCAATACATGATGAAAGCTTGAAAAGCAAAGAACGAGATAAAATAAAAGGTTCAAGATTGATACCAATTTTCTCAATGCATTCATCCACATAATTGAAGATGTAGAGACTTGTGTGTGCATCAGCCGATGCCTCCTTTGATTCAAGAAAAACTGTCCCCAACTTACAATGCACACACAAGTTCATGATGCTCCTTCTTTTCTTGTCTGTCCAAGCATCAGTCATGACAGAGCACCCGGTGATCTCCCTCTCAGCCTCATGTGGCTTCAACAAATCCCTAGTCCTTTCCACCTCCTGCAACAACATCTTTTCTCGGATATGATGTTGTGAAGGTTGCCTCCAATCAGGACCATAACGACCAAGGGCTTCACAAAATTGTTTGAAGTCATCATCATTGATAGCATTGAAGGGTATGTTTTTCTTGTACATCCATCTAGACAAATATTGCCCCACTTTGTAGCTTCTCTCCTTGTCGATACTATCATTGATGTTGCGTTGGAATTTTTTCAATGGCACACTAGGATCAACCGGCGCCACAAATTGATCCATAGGCCCGACATTTTTGGGGTCACCTTTACCAAGTGCACTAAGCTCTTCATCATCCTCAACTTCTATGTTCACTGAGGCCCTTAATTCTTGTGCTTGCTTTTCCTTTTCCACCTTCTTCTTTGCGGCATGAAAAGCCTCCTTGCACCGAGCTTGTTGTTCTGGAGTGGCTACCATACAAATTGTCACCGAGCCTCTGATTTGTGCTATGTGTTGCTCCATCCTATTGACCCCTCCAGACATTTCTTTTCCACATAGCTTGCACTTCACTCTTTGCAAATCATTTGGATCACACAATATGGCGAATTCCCACGCCATGTCATCAGAATTCCTTTTTAGCGACTGAGAACTTGCCACCTCAGAAGCGGCACTAGACGTAGCCATCTCCTACATACAAAAAACAAAATACAAATCAAGTAGGGCAGCAAGTTAGCAATAATTAAAGTTAAAGTGTTAAACAACAAAAGTCAATTACCAACTAGGCAATTACTAATAAATTGCATACATACAATTTTAATACAATTAAGCCACCAAACAGCATGAAATTAATAAATTACAATTGCACATAGTACTACAGTTGTAACAATTCTACACGGCAATCATTTGAATCATCAATTCATCATTCATCAAACATGAAGTGGCAGCAACCTCTGCTTGCTGCTATGATGATGTGTTGCTGCCCCTTCTCCTTCAACCTAGTCGCCGGCGTGAAGAGAGCAAGGAGAGGCCGAGAGGGAGGGGCGGCCACCTGCTTGCTGCTGCCCTAGTCGCCGACGTGAGTAGGCAGCACGTACAGGCCGGAGAGGGAGGGGCGGCCACCTGCTTGCTGCTGCCCTAGTCGCCGACGTGAGTAGGAAGCACGTACAGGCCGGAGAGGGAGGGCGCCAGGGCTGCCACCTGCTTGCTTTCCACAGCCACTGATGAGGAGGAAAGACGGGGTAGATGCGGGAGGCGGGAGGTGGCGAGGAGAGGCGGGAGAGGAAGGGCCGCCGTTGGCCGGTGGCGGAGGAACGACAGGTGGAGGCGGCGAGGAGAGGCGACAGCCACGGGTGAGGCGGGGGGGGGGGTAGATGCGGGAGGGGGGGGAGGAGGGGAAGGCGGTGAGGAGACGAGGGAGGGCCGCCGTTGGCCGGCGGCGGAGGAATGGCGGCGGCGCGGGGTGGGTAGTGCAGGCGGCGGCTAGGTCTGGGAGCTCTGCCCAACCTAACCCACGTGCCACGGGTAGGATTGAGGAGAGAGACGAGGGAGGCTACTTTTTTGTAGTTCGGCCCCTGTGAGTCCTGTGATTAATCGGTCTGCGGCAGATTAATCGTTGTCAGGCCGATTAATCGGCCGAGTAATCCCCAAGCCGAATAACACTACTGAATACATGTAATTTACAAGGTGGAGGGCCGAGTAGGGAGGGGCGGCCACCTGCTTGCTGCTGCCCTAGTCGCCGACGTGAGTAGGAAGCACGTACAGGCCGGAGAGGGAGGGCGCCAGGGCTGCCACCTGCTTGCTTTCCACAGCCACTGATGAGGAGGAAAGACGGGGTAGATGCGGGAGGCGGGAGGTGGCGAGGAGAGGCGGGAGAGGAAGGGCCGCCGTTGGCCGGTGGCGGAGGAACGACAGGTGGAGGCGGCGAGGAGAGGCGACAGCCACGGGTGAGGCGGGGGGGGGGGTAGATGCGGGGAGGTGGGGGAGGAGGGGAAGGCGGTGAGGAGACGAGGGAGGGCCGCCGTTGGCCGGCGGCGGAGGAATGGCGGCGGCGCGGGGTGGGTAGTGCAGGCGGCGGCTAGGTCTGGGAGCTCTGCCCAACCTAACCCACGTGCCACGGGTAGGATTGAGGAGAGAGACGAGGGAGGCTACTTTTTTGTAGTTCGGCCCCTGTGAGTCCTGTGATTAATCGGTCTGCGGCAGATTAATCGTTGTCAGGCCGATTAATCGGCCGAGTAATCCCCAAGCCGAATAACACTACTGAATACATGTAATTTACAAGGTGGAGGGCCGAGTAGCGATTAATCGGCCGATTACTCGGCTACTCAGACGATTTTTTGAACAGTGTCTAAGATTATAAGAGAGTGTAAGCTATCCTATAGTGATGCATACGATTTGTATTGTGGAGCCGTGAGGCATACTAGCCTCCACTCGGATATAGCATTGCCTAAATTTGTTGTTCCGTGGCAACGCACGGGCATTTGGCTTCACTCGGATATAGCATTGCCTAAATTTGTTGTTTCGTGGCAACGCACGGGCATTCGGCTAGTTTTGGACCATAGTTGTCTTACCTCTGGCAATGCCATTGGGGCATCAGCTCCCTATATTTTGCTATATGTACAATTTTCCTAAAATTTCCTACTCCATTGTAGTTTTCTTATCAAGACTAATTTGGATTTTCTTTGTAAGTAGCGCTTTTATACAGCTCTGACTTCTACTATTTTGTTGTTGTAGATTATCACCTCTCTCCTGCGATGTTACACATTGCACTATTTGAGCATTGCTTCCTTTGGTTGCATCGGTCAGTTTTTATGGCCGAGTGTTAGAGCCACGTAACAAAGGACCTACGGCTTCAATTGAAACCCAACTATGACGACATCGTAGATACAAATTGCATTGGGATTTAGATCTACCCTTTTGGAATTTTAACTATTTGCCATGCCTCCCACTTTTCCTTCCTTCTATGACCCTCCTCTTGAAATATAAAATGATGAGATAACATCATGTTCATCTATCAAGGATGTACAACTGTCATGTCTTCCATTATGCAGATGTAAAACTGACAATGAATGAGCATAGTGAATACAGAGTGAATTGCAAAAAACCACCACATTTGAAGTTGAAGCATCCAATTGCCACCACATTTGTTGCGCGTCCCAAAAATCCACCACTTGACTTGTAAATTTTCTCAATAAAAACAAATGACCGGTTTGCCGTAGTTAACACGATTTCTGACTAGGCTGGCCCACCCGTCAGGTGCCACGTGGGCGAGGCCAGACAGCGAGTGGGTTGACGGCCGTTAGGGCACGCGGTACAAAACAGAGCCCCCACTCCCCGCCGCTCACACTCCACTCCACTCGCACACTCTCTCACTCTCCCTCCTCTGCTCTGTCCCCTGTTACCGCCGCCGGAGTTCTTCACTGCCGCCGGGGGCATGGTTCCCTCCCCGCCGTAGAAGATGCCGTCGTGGAAGGATGGAGAGGAGAGCAGCGATGAGGAGGAGCTGCTCGGCATGGATCTGGAGCAGCACTGGGTAAGATATCTGCTTTGCACCTAGGGTTAGGGTTAGGGTTCAAGTGTTCTTCGATTTGAGACCATGTTTGGAGCAGTTCCTATCTTTTCTGCGGTTCACTAGTGTGCTACAATGCAGACGAACCCTGGCACCACTATAGATGCATCCTTCTGTGGTAGAGTTGCAGATGCAAGCATCACATGTAGACTGCACTTGGCCCCATGCATGAAATATGTTGCATTTGAAGGAAGGGACACTGGGAGGAGGTTCTATGGATGTGCTGTTCCTCAGGTCAGTAAATTCAGTGGTAGTTAGTCTGCAGATTCAGTTAATTGTGTTAATGGTAGTTAGTCTACAGTAAATTCAGTTAATTTGGACTATCTGCAGTTGCAACAATCAAATGTTAGTTTGTATGCAGTAAATTTGCACTGTTTGCAGTAAATTTGGTAGTTAGTATGTAGTAAATTTGGACTGTCTGTAGTTGCTGTCAGTAAATTCAGTTAATTGTGTTAGTGGTAGTTAGTCTGCAGTAAATTCAGTCATTTTGGACTGTCTGTAGTTGATGAAACATGTTTTTAACAGTGATTTTGCAAGCATCAGTTTGTGTCAGTAAATTGAGTAAATGAAACATGTTTAGGACATTGATTTGAACTTGAAGTTTCCTGAATGTCTATTGTATCTGCAAGTATGACTGAATCACTGGATATCTCATCTATTTTATTTTTGAAGTTAGCATCTTTATTTTCTAATACTTGATGCAGGATGGTATTGACTGTGGAGTTGCTCAGTGGGTTGATGCCCCATGGCCTTCTGTTCTGCAAAGATGTTTGGAGAAGATATGCGAGATGTTTCATGAGGAGAATTGTGGCAGAGTGATTGACCATGCTAAGTATAAGAAAGAGTTAGACAAGGTGAACAAGCAGTTGAATACACTTGGGGATCAGTACAGTCAGCTGGTTGAGGATGTCACCAAGATGTTTGATTGGGCAGATCAGAACAACAGGGTCATGAGTGATGAAGAGTTCAAGCAGAAGCAGATGGATGTGGACAAGGACATGGAGAAGCTAGCTATCAGCAAGGAGAAGGATAGTGCTGACTTTGGCAAGATGAAGCAGATGGAGAAGCTGGCTCAGGAGCTGAAGGAGATGAGGTGCATTCTTAGGTCTCAGGGGGAGATCATTAGGAACACAAGGAAGGAGAGGGATGAGATGAAGAAAGAGAGGGACTGGCTGATAGAGGAGAAGAAGAAGCTGGAGTTTCTGGTGGGTGATCTTATGAAAGCTGGTCATGGCAACAAGGACAAGCTTGCCAAGATCAAGTCAATCCTTGATGAGTGAACAATGTTGTTCATCACCTCAGTTATGTTAAGCTAATATGTGGCCTTGGAACAATATAGCTGGCCTTGGGGTTGTATATTTTGGGAATCCCCTAGTTATGTAATGACTGTGATGTTTATCTGCAAAACTACCTCCAGTTAATTTATGTAATGTATGTAATGACTAGCTGCAAAACTACCCCAGTTATGTAATGTTGTTAGCTTTCTATAGTAAGAGCTATGCTATTATGAATCTGCTTCTTTGGACTACATGGTGAATGGTCAAGACCAACTAGGCATGGCCAAATTGGGCAAATGCTTACATGATGTAAATTTTTGATCACATAAAGCACAAAGATATGCATTTAACCTATAGGGTACAGAATCCTAATAATCCAAAAATATGCATAGTGCACTCACCATCTAGGATTTATTACATTGCACTCATCAACTGATTTGATACATAGATAGATAGCAAGGTAGATCTAGGAGCAGTGAAACTTAACATATCATTCATCTAGGTACAGAATCCTACTCCACCTCATCCTAGTAACCTGAGAAGGATGGAAATTGGCCCTCCTCCTTGCCCAGTAGATGATATCATCATCAGTAGGGTTGGAGCCAACTGGGAATGCCTCCACGAACTGCTCCATGTCTTTGCGGTTGCGTGCTGCAAGGATCCCTTGAGCTAGTTGCCTTCTCTCCCTCCTTCTTGCCTCTCTACGCCTGGCCCCGGGCACCTGTTCTTCTTCATCGACAACCTCTCCAAGATCCATCTCTTAAAGGGTTTGCTCTGGCGGCTGGGGGGAGGAGAAGTGATTGTGTTTGGGTTTGAATGTTGTGTGTGGCAATTGGGGGTGCCTTATATAGTAGAAATGGTGGCTGGTAGGTAGGAAATAGATTAATGGTGTTAGGTAGGCTTTTAATTGGCTAAGAAACCAAGTCCAACTTTCCTTTTCCTCCTTAATTGGCTCTAAATTTTAACTAAACTGAATTTTAACCCAAGCCAACTAAAACAATCATTTAGGCTTTAGGGTGGCTTGGGCTCGACAAAGCCACCCTAAACCTATCATTTAGGTTGTATGGTGGCTTGGGCTCGACAAAACCACCCAAACCACCATTAAATCTTCAAGGTGGCTTGGGCTCGACAAAAACACCCTAAACCTATCATTTAGGCTCATTTAGGCTTTAGGGTGGCTTGGGCTCGACAAAACCACCCTAAACCACCGAAACCACCATTTAGTCTTCAAGGTGGCTTTGGCTCGACAAAGACACTCAACCTTGCATTTAGGCTTTAGGGTGGCTCGGACTCGACAAAACCACCACTCCAAACTAACCATCAAATGCCAAAATCTCATAGAATAGCAAAAAGCATAAAATCAAACAAGTAAATTGTTGATGAAACAAACATGTTCTCAACCATAAGAGTTATCATCCATACAAGTTCTCAAACTTAGCATGGTAACACAAACAAGTTCTCAACCTCCTTTCTCAGTTCATTCATTGCAACCTCAAAACCATTCTTGGTGTATGAATATGCAGCATTGTCCATATGCTTCTTCAACTCCTCACTTCTGAAGCCAGCCAACTGGAAATTTGCATAGATATGTCTAAGACAATATCTTTGAGGTGAGTGTGGGAATACAGCTTGAATTGCATTCAACAGCCCCTGTTTAAGTCATTATATAGATTATTAATCATATAACTTCATAATTGCAGCAAGTATTAAAAATTATTAATCATATTACTTCACAATTGCAGCAAGTATAACAAATTATTATTTCTAGAAATTGCTTATTCAATTGTGAAATGAAAAATATACCTTTTGTCTATCAGAGATGATTGTGTATGTGCCCCACTTGTTCCCCTCTCCAATGCAAGCTCTTAATTGTCTAAGAAACCAAGTCCAACTTTCCTTGTCCTCCTTATCAACAATACCAATTGCAATAGGGAATATGTTGTTATTCCCATCCCTACCAGTGGCTGCAAGTATCTGTTGCCCAGTAGAAAGCTTGATAAAGCAACCATCTAAACATGTATTAAAGCATTGGGTAGTGAAATCAGTGCATTATTAAGTACAAGATATGGGCAATGAATTGGAGTAATTTGGAATACATATAATACCTATAAAGGGCCTACACCCATTCAAGAAGCCTTCTTTTGAAGCATTCAGACAGTAGAACATGTAGTGGAACCTAGGATTTGGGCTAGGATGGAGCTCAAGCTCTCTGGTAGTCACAATGCATCTGCTCCCAGGGTTGGTATCAAGCACAGCTTGAAGATAATCCCTAAACCTTGTGTATTGTCCCTTCATGTCACCTTCCACCACTTCAATGGCCAATGACCTTGCCCTGTAGGCCTTGGTCTTTGGCACTTCCAGCCCATACTTAGTCTTTGTTCTTTTTAAAATTGCATCAACACCAGCCCTTGGATTATCTCTCAGTTGCTGCTCACATGTTCTGGCCATCCAGTCAACTGTCACTTTGGTTTTTTCTCCATGTGCACCACAAGTGTGCAACAACTGCATCTTCTTGATGTAGAATGTCTTCTCATGAGCAATTGTGGATGCAGTCATGAAAAAAGGACACCCATTGTCCCTTTCTGTGCAATGCACAATGATCCTATCCTTGCAGTTCCTATGGTACTGGAAATTTCTAAGGATTCTGATATGAAAATTCCTAAGTGCTCTTCTAAATTGATACACATCAGTGAAGCACATACTCAAGCAAAGTTGGTCATGAGCATCTGGCTTGCTCTCATCATACCAGATCCTAGTCCTGGCCCTCTTGGCTTGACTCTTCCTTCCACAAGGGAGTGGTAGACCTGACTCATCATCTGAATCACTAATGCCATAGTCCCCAGGGAAACAAGCAGAATCATCAGATGGAATGAAATCAGGAATTACCTCAATGTCAGCTTCATGGTGTGATCTTGTAGTGGGGCCTGCTTTGCCTACTTTCTTGAATGTTTGAGGAAGAGGTGTCTCAGGTTCTGTGTCTGAGTCCTCTGCCTCTGGACACATCTCTTCCACTTCTGTGTCTCCTTCAAAGTGATGCATAGGATCCTCTCTTTGTTTCCTTTTCTGCTTCAGCTTCTCAATGATTTCATCTTCCTCCTCATTACCTATGTCATGCTCTTCCTCCTCAATGATTTCATCTTCCTCCTCACAGCAGTTCAAATCAACAAACACTTCATCATCAGAGGGGCCAACATCTTCCTGTACTTTCTCTTTGCCCTTTGCTTTCTTCAAATTCATGCTCTGTTGTGTGTTAATATATGCAGACTCTTGACCTGGCTCTACAACAGCAATAGGCACAACATACAACTCTTCAATTGTGTCTTCAACAGCAATAGGGAACAATACTCCTGCCTCATCTATAGAAATAATGTTGGAATCCCCCACATTACTTATAGGCACTTGTTCCTCCACAATATTTGACCTATAAAACTCTCCTGGATTAGGCTCATTAGCCTTAATTACAGTTATGTTGAGCACCTTCTGCTCAGCATAATAGTCTAGCATCTCTTCCACACTATCTTCACTGTCAATAACCTGCATTCCTGCTGCCCCCTTTCCTTCTTCTTTCATATAGAACATGTAGTCAGCTTCAGTATATCCCTCTTCAGTCTCTAGCAGTGCTAACATGTTCATAAAAGTAATTTCTGACAAAGAAATGGTCCTCTCCAAGTTGTCTCTCCCTTGAAAATGGTACCTTATTTCCCATATCTCATCATCCAAACTACATAAAATTGAGGAGAATTAGTGCTTGATTGATTCTGTTTTAATAATGTAACATGTTATTCAGACAAGATATTCAGACAAGATATTAGCACTATCTTCACTGTCAATAAGGAGTAAACAAAGCATTCATGCATAAAACTATAAACCCAGAGCTATATTTCCTACTGAAACATGTTATACAGAAAAGATATTAACTATATCAGCTACAACACTTGAGTAAACAAACAATAATCTTCAGTAAACAAAGCCCTAAAATCAAACTGCCCTCAAATCTCCTAAAATCCAACAACCCTAAAATTTCCTAAAATCCAACAGCCCTACTGTAACATGATAGGTTTATATGCAATCTAACAACCCTAAAATTTCCAGTGAATCCAATGAAGAGAGGGGTGGAGGGGGAAGAAATCTTACCACACGCCACCGAACCCTGAAGCCCACTGATGGCCTTCTCCAACGCCTGAAGCCCTGATCTTGCGTGCTAGGGCCGCCGCCGCACGGCGCTCAATGTCCCACTCCGGTGGCGAGGGGGGCGAAGGGGATCGCTCCGGTGAAGGAGCCCGCTGCGTCGGCAAGGTACTGCTTCCGAACCAGTTGTCCACCTCCGAGAACCCATCACCATTGCCTCCAGTCCCTCTGCCGCCTGCTGACTCGCTGCCGCCGCCGCTAGGTTTAGCCGCCGCCGCCATCGCAGGACAGAGAGAGTGACGGGGGAAAGAGGGGAGAATGGGCCAAGCAGTCAGAGCCGCGAGCGCTTTGACCACGCGCGTGCCCTAACGGCCGTCAACCCACTCGTCGTCTGGCCTCGCCCACGTGGCACCTGACGGGTGGGCCAGCCTAGTCAGAAATCGTGTTAACTGCGGCAAACCGGTCATTTGTTTTTATTGAGAAAATTTACAAGTCAAATGGTGGATTTTTGAAACGCGCAACAAATGTGGTGGCAATTGGATGCTTCAACTTTAAATATGGTGGTTTTTTGCAATTCACTCGTGAATACACTTGGAAATATCAAATATGAACACAGATTCCATTGTTGGTCAACCCCATTTTGTTAGAATAATATTCCGGATGTACACGGATGTCCTGCAGCAATGCGCGGGGAAATCATCTAGTTTATTCTAACTCATATGGTAAGGACAAAATTCAGAAGTTTACACCCATTATATAAGATAATACTAAAAACCACTGTGGACAAAGTGCTAACAATAGACGGGAAACCGAAGATATTCGCATGATCCAATAGGGTAACACAGCCAAGACATTACCAACTGATTAATCGAACATGATATGCTGAAAAGAACATGCTCACGCAGCCGAATCACGACGGCTGCTGTCCTGTCACTGGGGTGGGGAGGCCACAGGTAGGCACGAGGAGAGAGCGCGCGGGGTGGGGATGGAAGCGGGATCCTGGCGGCCGATGCATCCGGTGCTGCGCGCTCAGGACTCCCTTGAAAAGCGAGATCGAGGACACGCCCGGCGAAGTGCGGCAGCTCCGAGCGGCGGGAGGCCTGATCTCATGAGGGTTTGGTCGGCGTGGTGGTGGCGCGGCTGTGGCGGTGGGACTGGGTGACATAGGAAGAGCGGCAACGGTCAGAGCGTCTGAGCGTGCATGTACTTGCTGCGGCGGCGAGCAGAGCAGGAGGGAGGAAGCCCCTGTGCCGTTTTTTCTTTTGTTTTCATGCCTTCGCTGAAGGTTACTCTCGCTGGGCCTGGCCACTATTTGTGCTTAGCCTTTTTATTTTTATTTTTCTATTTCGTCTCTTTTTCTTTCAAAAATATCACAAAAAAATGAAAACAAAATCACTTCATTTCTTTCGGTTCATTCTCATAATATGTTGTAATTTTTCAGAAAAAGTTATACTATATTACAAAAATGTTCGCCTATATCAAAAAAATTATCACCTAAAAAATAATTAAAAGAATGTTCACTATGTATTATAAAAATGTTCATCCTTTATAAAAAACTTTCACTATTTATTTTAAAAATGTTCATCACGTATTGTAAAAATATTCCTTACATATTCTAAAAATTTACAGTATGTACTTTAAAAACGTCCATATGTATTGTAAAAATGTCCACCCTATATTATGAAAATGTTTAGTATGTAGTTTAAAAATGTTCATCAACAACCTCATCGCCGACCTTCGATCGATGGCCTTCTGCTTGGCGCCTCCGCTCCCCCCGCCATCCCCGGAGCCCGACTAGATGCTCTGCCGCACCCCTCGTGTGCGTGCTTTTTGCTTCTTCAGGGCTTGTTGAGCTGTGCCCTCAACATTAACCCTTTGACTACTTGTCTGTGCTAGACCTTTATGTGTGTGTGTGAACTTTGTTGGATGTTTGGCTTGGGCAGTTGCTTTATCTATAAAGCGGGGCGAAAGCCTTTTTCAGTAAAAATGTTCAATATTTTAAGGTGTATTATAAAAATGTTAACCGTATTTTCAAACAACAACATGTATTCAAAAAATGCTCGCATTTGCAAAATTTGTTCAGGATTTTCAATTTTTTGTTCAAGAATATCAAAATTTTCATAAACTTTAAACATATTCCCGAATTTCAATTCATGAAAGCAATGTTTTAAAATGTGAACAATTTTAATTTTTTAACATTTTTTGAAATTCCAATCTTTCTTTTAAATGAAGAACATTTTTTTAATTACAATTTTTGGGAAAGCAAAAAGTGGTTTGGTACAGTGCAATAAAGTAAAATGCTACTGCCTCTGTCTTGATTTATTGGTCCCCTTCGTATTTTGTTTCAAATTTTGACCATAGAATTAACTAACAATATGTTAATGCATCTCACGAAAAGTATATAGTTGTCTTGAACAAAGTTTCCGATGATATAATTTTTGCTACGTGTAACTTATGTTTTATTAGTTAAAACCATGGTAAAAATATGACCCTGAATACAATGGGAACTAATAAACCAGGATGAAAGTTGTAACAAAATGCTTGTTGGGCCAGCCCAACTACACTGGCTTCAACGAAGCCGTGGCTATTTGTTGCACACTAGCGGCGAATAGTGGCTCTCTGAGAGGAATTCGGGGAAGAGGACGGCGTGATACTACTACACTCGGAATGCAAGTGGGCTTCGATCGCTTGTTACGATGGGTTGGCATATTTGAAATTGAAGCAAAGAGGGTTGTCGAGAGGCTTGTACACTATTCCATGGGCACAAGAGGATGTGGTTAAGTGGTTTAAAGACTTCCCTTTGGTGGTAGGTGTAGGATAGTTGGTGTTTATATTTTGTAGTGTTCCCACATTGTCATCCAACCACCTCGACCCCTCTTGAAAGTGTGGTTTCCCTATGACTAAAATAAACCAAAATAGAACCTTTGAGTCATCAGAAAACCACGCCTTTGACCTTTTTGAGGGGCGGGGGTCAACCATCTCCTGAATAATTCTCCAAGGAATCAATGAACTGAGATAAACTTTAACAATCATCACTAGCTCGGCTAACTACATTGTCATCACACCAAAAGACAAGATAAATACAATGGGTTGGCAATGGGAATTTAGACACAACAAAATATTTCTTCCTTCTTCACCTCCTTGGCAATGGGACTAAGTGGATTACAAGTATTACTCTAATGCTAGATTAAATTTTACAAAGTTAATTTACATGAATATAAGGTTATACTTTTGGGCTTTGGTTTGAATGTAAGCCTAAGGGTTCTCAATACTGAGCTTAGACAGTCAACTTTCTTACTCCAGGACGAGAAAGGTTTAAGCTTGGGGAGTTTGATGACTCTAATTTTTGAACCATTTTAGAGCTCATTTGTTTCACAATGACTCTTCATATCATGTCCCAATTAGCCATTTGTATGTCCATTATGCATGATCTCCATTTTACACCCATTTTATCGTGAGCATTGCATTGTCCTTAATTTTTACTATTTTTCTTGTTGTGTTGTGTTTGTAGGTGATTTGGAACTCCCATAGACTTAGCGCGATGAAAGAACCAATGTTGGAATCAATCTAAAGGAATTACAAGCACTAGATACATGCCTACCATGGAGTTTGTCAAAAATGAGATTTCCCAACAAGACCAAACTAGAGATCCAATGCGAGGAGCTTATCAGGCTTTTCGATACAAATCAAACGAGTCCAAAATGCCCAAATCGGATTTCATATGAGGACTAATAACCAAATTATGAAACTCCACGCACATCTTCCAGAACTAAGGAGACGGTGCGTGGTACTGATGACTCAAGAATTTGCCATTTCTTATAAATAATTTTGACTTGGTCTTCACTGCGTTTTCGTTACTTCTCGGTTATTTCTAGCGCCAACCTTTGAAGAGAAATGAAAACTCGCTTTTCTGTTGTTTGGCAAGAGAATACAATTATGGAAGAAACCAAGCAATACTATACGAAGTCAAGCCATTTGAAGCAACTTCCATATTGGAAGATTTTGCACCAGCGGCAACAGAGCGCAAGACGGCCAATGTTACAAGTGCAAGCGCTCGTACTAGGCGCTGGAGGCTTCCCCTCATCTATAGTGTAAGGACATATTTATCCCTAAGTGTTTTGGTGATTGATGACAACGCATTTGCGGACTAATCGTGTGCCATGAGTATTCCAGACACTTCTTTTCTAGGCACAAGACGATTGGGTGCCCCTCGAAGACGGCGTCTTTTCTACGTTTCTTTTTGGTGGATTTGAGTCGTAGGAAAGCCGTACTATTAAGAGGGGGTCTGCGTTGGAAAGGTTTGGGTGGAATCATCACGTACACGTCTCCTTTTATCCCCTCACTCTTCCTTGGAGCTTCCTTCGTTTTCCTGCCTCCTTTGACTGGCTGCTGTTGTGGTGAAGGAAATATGCCCTAGAGGCAATAATAAAGTTATTATTTATTTCCTTATATCATGATAAATGTTTATTATTCATGCTAGAATTGTATTAACCGGAAACATAATACATGTGTGAATACATAGACAAACAAAGTGTCACTAGTATGCCTCTACTTGACTAGCTCGTTAATCAAAGATGGTTATGTTTCCTAACCATGAACAAGTAGTTGTTATTTGATTAACGAGATCACATCATTAAGTGAATGATCTGATTGACATGACCCATTCCACTAGCTTAGCACCCGATCGTTTAGTATGTTGCTATTGCTTTCTTCATGACTTATACATGTTCCTATGACTATGAGATTATGCAACTCCCGTTTACCGGAGGAACACTTTGTGTGCTACCAAACGTCACAACGTAACTGGGTGATTATAAAGGAGCTCTATAGGTGTCTCCAAAGGTACATGTTGGGTTGGCGTATTTCGAGATTCAGGATTTGTACTCCGATTGTCGGAGAGGTATCTCCGGGCCCTCTCGGTAATGCACATCACTTAAGCCTTGCAAGCACTGCAACCAATGAGTTAGT
This sequence comes from Triticum urartu, assembly GCF_003073215.2. NCBI lineage: Eukaryota > Viridiplantae > Streptophyta > Magnoliopsida > Poales > Poaceae > Triticum > Triticum urartu. The sequence goes on along the minus strand of NC_053024.1, from coordinate 702,654,599 downwards.
TGCGGGATGATGTATTACAGAACGAGTAAAGAGACTTGCCGGTAACGAGATTGAACTAGGTATTTGGAATACCGACGATCGAATCTCGGGCAAGTAACATACCGATGACGAAGGGAACAACGTATGTTATGCGGTCTGACCGATAAAGATCTTCGTAGAATATGTAGGAGCCAATAAGAGCATCCAGGTTCCGCTATTGGTTATTGACCGGAGACATGTCTCGGTCATGTCTACATTGTTCTCGAACCCGTAGGGTCCGCACGCTTAAGGTTACGATGACAGTTATATTATGAGTTTATACATTTTGATGTACCGAAGTTTGTTCGGAGTCCCGGATGTGATCACGGACATGACGAGGAGTCTCGAAATGGTCGAGACATAAAGATTGATATATTGGAAGCCTATGTTTGGATACCGGAAGTGTTCCGGGTGAAATCGGGATTTTACCGGAGTACCGGGAGGTTACCGGAACCCCCCGGGAGCTAAATGGGCCATGATGGGCCTTAGTGGAAAAGAGAAGAGGCAGCCCTTCATGGGCCGCGCGCCCCTCCCCTCCCTTGGTCCGAATAGGACAAGGAGAGGGGGCCGGCCCCTCTATCTCTTTTCCCCCCTCCGCGGATCCTATTCCAACTAGGATTGGGGGGGGGGATCCTACTCCCAGAGGGAGTAGGCTCTCCTGGCGCGCCCTCCTTGGCCGGCCGCCTCCCCCCCTTTAGTCCTTTATATACGGAGGCAGGGGCACCCCAGAGACACACAAGTTGATCCACGTGATCTTATTCTTAGCCGTGTGCGGCGCCCCCTTCCACCATAGTCCTCGATAATATTGTAGCGGAGTTTAGGCGAAGCCCTGCTGCAGTAGTACATCAAGATCGTCACCACGCCGTCGTGCTGACGGAACTCTTCCCCGACACTTTGCTGGATCGGAGTCCGGGGATTGTCATCGAGCTGAACGTGTGCTAGAACTCGGAGGTGCCGTAGTTTCGGTGCTTGATCGATCGGGCCGTGAAGACGTACGACTACATCAACCAAACGCTTCCGTTGCGATCTATAAGGTACATAGATCATACTCTCCCCTCTCGTTGCTATGCATCACTATGATCTTGCGTGAGCGTAGGAAATTTTTTGAAATTACTACGAAACCCAACAGTGGCATCCGAGCCTAGGTTTTATGTGTTGATATTATATGCACGAGTAGAACACAAGTGAGTTGTGGGCGATATAAGTCATACTGCTTACCAGCATGTCATACTTTGGTTCGGCGGTATTGTTGGACGAAGCGTCCCGAACCGACATTACGTGTACGCTTACGCGAGACCGGTTCTCCCGACGTGCTTTGCACATAGGTGGCTTGCGGGTGACAATTTCTCCAAGTTTAGTTGAACCGAGTGTGGCTACGCCCGGTCCTTGCAAAGGTTAAAACAGCACCAACTTGACAAACTATCGTTGTGGTTTTGATGCGTAGGTAAGATTGGTTCTTGCTTAAGCCCGTAGCAGCCACGTAAAACTTGCAACAACAAAGTAGAGGACGTCTAACTTGTTTTTGCAGGGCATGTTGTGATGTGATATGGTCAAAACGTGATGAGATATAAGTTGTTGTATGAGATGATCATGTTTTGTTAAAGTTATCGGCAACTGGCAAAAGCCTTATGGTTGTATCTTTATTGCATAAGATGCAAGCACCAAATAATTGCTTTACTTTATCGCTATGCGATAGCAATAGTTGTAAGAGCAATAGTTGGCGAGACGACCATGTGACGACACATTGATATAGATCAAGATGATGGAGATCATGGTGTCATGCCGGTGAAGATAGAGATCATGACAGTACTTTGGAGATGGAGATCAAAGGCGCAAGATGATGATGGCCATATCATGTCACATATTTTGATTGCATATGATGTTTATCTTTTATACATCTTATTTTGCTTAGTTTGACGGTAGCATTTTAAGATGATCTCTCACTAATTATCAAGAAGTGTTCTCCCTGAGTATGCACCGTTGCGAAAGTTCTTCGTGCTGAGACACCACGTGATGATCGGGTGTGATAGGCTCTACGTTCAAATACAACGGGTGCAAAACAGTTGCACACGCGGAATACTCAGGTTATACTTGACGAGCCAAGCATATACAGATATGGCCTCGGAACGCGGAGACCGAAAGGTCGAGCGTGAATCATATAGTAGATATGATCAACATAGTGATGTTCACCAATGAAACTGCTCCATCTCACGTGATGATCGGACATGGTTTAGTTGATTTGGATCACGTGATCACTTAGAGGATTAGAGGGATGTCTATCTAAGTGGGAGTTCTTAAGTAATATGATTAATTGAACTTAAATTTATCATGAACTTAGTCCTGGTAGTATTTTGCAAATCATGTTGTAGATCAATAGCTCACGTTGTTGCTTCCCTGTGTTTATTTTGATATGTTCCTAGAGAAAATTGTGTTGAAAGATGTTAGTAGCAATGATGCGGATTGGATCCGTGATCTGAGGTTTATCCTCATTGCTGCACAGAAGAATTATGTCCTTGATGCACCGCTAAGTGACGGACCTATTGCAGGAGCAGATGCAGACGTTATGAACGTTTGGCTAGCTCAATATGATGACTACTTGATAGTTTAGTGCACCATGCTTAATGGCTTAGAATCGGGACTTCAAAGACGTTTTGAACGTCATGGAGCATATGAGATGTTCCAGGAGTTGAAGTTAATATTTCAAGCAAATACCCGAGTTGAGAGATATGAAGTCTCCAACAAGTTCTATAGCCAAAAGATGGAGGAGAATCGCTCAACTAGTGAGCATGTGCTCAGATTGTCTGAGTACTACAATCGCTTGAATCAAGTGGGAGTTAATCTTCCAGATAAGATAGTGATTGACAGAATTCTCTAGTCACCATCACCAAGTTAATAGAACTTCGTGATGAACTATGATATGCAAGGGATAACGGAAACAATTCCCAAGCTCTTCGTAATGCGGAAATTGACGAAGGTAGAAATCGAGAAAAACATCAAGTGTTGATGGTAGACAAGACCACTAGTTTCAAGAAAAGGGCAGAGGGAAGAAGGGGAACTTCAAGAAGAACAGCAAGCAAGTTGCTGCTCAAGTGAAGAAGCTCAAGTCTGGTCCTAAGCCTGAGACTAAGTGTTTCTACTGCAAAGGGACTGGTCAATGGAAGCGGAACTACCCCAAGTGATTGGCAGATAAGAAGGATGGCAAAGTGAACATAAGTATATTTGATATACATGTTATTGATGTGTACTTTACTAGTGTTTATAGCAACCCCTCAGTATTTGATACTAGTTCAGTTGCTAAGATTAGTAACTCGAAATGGGAGTTGCAGAATAAACAGAGACTAGTTAAGGGTGAAGTGACGATGTGTGTTGGAAGTGGTTCCAAGACTGATATGATCATCATCGCACACTCCCTATACTTTCGGGATTTGTGCTGAACCTGAATAAGTGTTATTTGGTGTTTGCGTTGAGCATGAATATGATTTGATCATGTTTATTGTAATACGGTTATTCATTTAAGTAAGAGAATAAATTGTTGTTCTGTTTACATGAGTAAAACCTTATATGGTTACACACCCAATGAAAATAGTTCGTTGGATCTTGATCGTAGTGATACACATAATCATAATATTGAAACCAAAAGATGCAAAGTTAATAATGATAGTGCAACTTATTTGTAGCACTGCCGTTTAGGTCATATTGGTGTAAAGCGCATGAAGAAACTCCATGCTGATGGGCTTTTGGAATCATTTGATTATGAATCAGTTGATGCTTGCGAACCATGCCTCATGGGCAAGATGACTAAGACTCTGTTCTTCGGAACAATAGAGCGAGCAACAGATTTGTTGGAAATCATACATACTGATGTATGTGGTCCGATGAATATTGAGGCTCGCGATAGGTATCATTATTTTCTGATCTTCACAGATGATTTGAGCAGATATGAGTATATCTACTTGATGAAACAAAGGTCTGAAACATTTGAAAAGTTCAAAGAATTTCAGAGTGAAGTGGAAAATCATCGTAACAAAAATAAAAAAAATTCTACGATATGATCGCAGAAGTAAAATATTTGAGTTACGAGTTTGGTCTTCAATTAAAACAATGTGGAATAGTTTCACAAACTCATGCCACCTGGAACACCACAGCATAATGGTGTGTCCGAATATCATAACCGTACTTTATTAGATATGGTGCGATCTATGATGTCTCTTACCGATCTACCACTATCGTTTTGGGGTTATGCATTAGAGACAGCTGCATTCACGTTAAATAGGGCACCATCTAAGTCCGTTGAGACGACACAATCTGAACTGTGGTTTGGCAAGAAACCAAAGTTGTCGTTGTTGGGGAACGTTGCAGAAAACAAAATTTTCCTATGGTTTCACCAAGATCCATCTAGGAGTTCATCTAGCAACGAGTGATCGGATTGCATCTACATACCTTTGTAGATCATGCGCAGAAGCGTTCAAAGAACGGGGATGAGGAAGGCGTACTCAACGTGATCCAAATCACCGGAGATCCTAGCGCCGAACGGACGGCACCTCCGCATTCAACACACGTACGGTCAGCATAACGTCTCCTCCTTCTTGATCCAGCAAGGGGAAGGAGAGGTTGAGGAAGATGGCTCCAGCAGAAGCACGACGGCGTGGTGGTGATGGAGCTGCAGTGCTCCGGCAGGGCTTCGCCAAGCTCTATGGAGGAGGAGGATGTGTTGGAGAGGGAGAGGGAGGCACCAAAGGCGTGGTTTGAGAGGCCATACTTCCCCCACTATATATAGGGAATCCAAGGGGGGGCGCCGGCCCTAGGAGATCCAATCTCCTAGGGGGGTGCGGCCAAGGGAGGAATCCCTCCTCCCCAAGGCACCTAGGAGGTGCCTTCCCCCTTTGGGACTCTTCCCTTCCTTGAACCCTAGGCGCATGGGCCTCTTGGGGCTGGTGCCCTTGGCCCATATAGGACAAGGCGCACCCCCTACAGCCCATGTGCCCCCCCGGGGCAGGTGGCCCCACCCGGTGGACCCCCGGGACCCTTCCGGTGGTCCCGGTACAATACCGATGACCCCGAAACTTGTCCCGATGGCCGAAATAGCACTTCCTATATATAATTGTTTACCTCCGGACCATTCTGGAACTGCTCGCGACGTCCGGGATCTCATCCGGGACTCCGAACAACATTCGGGTTACTGCATATACATATCCCTACAACCCTAGCGTCACCGAACCTTAAGTGTGTAGACCCTACGGGTTCGGGAGACATGTAGACATGACCGAGACGACTCTCCGGTCAATAACCAACAGCGGGATCTGGATAACCATGTTGGCTCCCACATGCTCCTCGATGATCTCATCGGATGAACCACGATGTCGAGGATTCAAGCAACCCCGTATACAATTCCCTTTGTCAATCGGTACGTTACTTGCCCGAGATCCGATCGTCAGTATCCCAATACCTCGTTCAATCTCGTTACCGGCAAGTCACTTTACTCGTACCGTAATGTATGATCCCGTGACCAGACACTTGGTCACTTTGAGCTCATTATGATGATGCATTACCGAGTGGGCCAAGTGATACCTCTCCGTCATACGGAGTGACAAATCCCAGCCTTGATCCGTGTCAATCCAACACACACTTTTGGAGATACCCGTAGTATACCTTTATAGTCACCCAGTTACGTTGTGACGTTTGGTACACCCAAAGCACTCCTACGGTATCCGGGAGTTACACGATCTCATGGTCTAAGGAAAAGATACTTGACATTGGAAAACTCTAGCAAACGAACTATACGATCTTATGCTATGTTTAGGATTGGGTCTTGTCCATCACATCATTCTCCTAATGATGTGATCTCGTTATCAATGACATCTAATGTCCATAGTCAGGAAACCATGACTATCTGTTGATCACCGAGCTAGTCAACTAGAGGCTTACTAGGGACATGTTGGTGTCTATTATTCACACATGTATTACGATTTCCGGATAACACAATTATAGCATGAATAAAGACAATTATCATGAACAAGGAAATATAATAATAATACTTTTATTATTGCCTCTAGGGCATGTTTCCAGCAGTCTACCACTTGCACTAGAGTCAATAATCTAGTTACATTGTGATGAATCGAATACCCATGGAATTCTGGTGTTGATCATGTTTTGCTCTAGGGAGAGGTTTAGTCAACGGATCTGCTACATTCAAGTCCGTATGTACTTTACAAATATCTATGTCTCCATGTTGAACATTTTCACGAATGGAGTTAAAGCGACGCTTGATGTGCCTTGCCTTCTTGTGAAACCTGGGCTCCTTGGCAAGTGCAATAGCTCCGGTGTTGTCACAGAAGAGTTTGATTGGCCCCGACGCATTGGGTATGACTCCTAGGTCGGTTATGAACTCCTTCACCCAAATTGCTTCATGTGCTGCCTCCAAGGCTGCCATGTACTCCGCTTCACATGTAGATCCCGCCACGACGCTCTGCTTGCAACTGTACCAGCTTACTGCCCCACCAATCAAAATATACACGTATCCGGTTTGTGACTTAGAGTCATCCAGATCTGTGTCGAAGCTAGCGTCGACGTAACCCTTTACGACGAGCTCTTCGTCACCTCCATAGATGAGAAATATTTCCTTAGTCCTTTTCAGGTACTTCAGGATATTCTTGACCGCTGTCCAGTGTTCCTTGCCGGGATTACTTTGGTACCTTCCTACCAAACTTACGGCAAGGTTTACATCAGGTCTGGTACACAGCATGTTATACATAATAGAACCTATGGCTGACGCATAGGGGATGACACTCATCTCTTCTATATCTTCTGCCGTGGTCGGACATTGAGCTGAGCTCAATTTCACACCTTGCAACACAGGCAAGAACCCCTTCTTAGACTGATCCATATTGAACTTCTTCAATATCTTATCAAGGTATGTGCTTTGTGAAAGACCTATGAGGCGTCTTGATCTATCTCTGTAGATCTTGATGCCTAATATATAAGCAGCTTCTCCAAGGTCCTTCATTGAAAAACTCTTATTCAAGTAGGCCTTAATGCTGTCCAAGAGTTCTATATCATTTCCCATCAAAAGTATGTCATCTACATATAATATGAGAAATGCTACAGAGCTCCCACTCACTTTCTTGTAAACACAGGCTTCTCCATAAGTCTGTGTAAACCCAAACGCTTTGATCATCTCATCAAAGCGAATGTTCCAACTTCGAGATGCTTGCACCAGCCCATAAATCGAGCGTTGGAGCTTGCACACCTTGTCAGCATTCTTAGGATCGACAAAACCTTCCGGCTGCATCATATACAATTCTTCCTTAAGGAAACCATTAAGGAATGCCGTTTTGACGTCCATTTTCCATATTTCATAATCATAGAATGCGGCAATCGCTAACATGATTCGGACGGACTTCAGCTTCGCTACCGGTGAGAAAGTCTCATCGTAGTCAACCCCTTGAACTTGTCGATAACCCTTAGCGACAAGCCGAGCTTTATAGATGGTCACATTACCATCCGCGTCTGTCTTCTTCTTAAAGATCCATTTATTTTCTATGGCTCGCCGCTCAACGGGCAAGTCAGTCAAAGTCCATACTTCGTTTTCATACATGGATCCTATCTCGGATTTCATGGCTTCTAGCCATTTGTCGGAATCCGGGCCTGCCATCGCTTCTTCATAGTTCGAAGGTTCACCGTTGTCTAACAACATGATTTCCAAGACAGGGTTGCCGTACCACTCTAGTGCGGAACGTGTCCTTGTGGACCTTCGAATTTCAGTAGGAGCTTGATCAGAAGTATCTTGATCATCATCATTAACTTCCTCTCTAGTCGGTGCAGGCACCTCAGGAACATTTTCTTGAGTTGCGCCATTTTCCGGTTCAAGAGGTAATACTTCATCAAGTTCTACTTTCCTCCCACTTACTTCTTTCGAGAGAAACTCTTTCTCCAGAAAGGATCCATTCTTGGCAACAAAGATCTTGCCTTCAGATCTGAGGTAGAAGGTATACCCAATAGTTTCTTTAGGGTATCCTATGAAGACGCATTTTTCCGACTTGGGTTCGAACTTTTCAGGTTGAAGTTTCTTGACATAAGCATCGCATCCCCAAACTTTTAGAAACGCAGCTTAGGTTTCTTCCCAAACCATAATTCATACGGTGTCGTCTCAATGGATTTAGACGGAGCCCTATTTAAAGTGAATGCGGCAGTCTCTAAAGCATACCCCCAAAAAGATAGCGGTAAATCGGCAAGAGACATCATAGATCGCACCATATCTAATAGAGTGCGATTACGACGTTCGGACACACCATTACGCTGAGGTGTTCCAGGCGGCGTGAGCTATGAAACTATTCCACATTTTCTTAAGTGTGTGCCAAACTCATGACTCAAGTATTCTCCTCCACGATCTGATCGCAGGAACTTGATTTTCCTGTCACGTTGATTCTCAACCTCACTCTGAAATTCCTTGAACTTTTCAAAGGTTTCAGACTTGTGTTTCATTAAGTAGACATACCCATATCTACTCAAGTCATCAGTGAGGGTGAGAACATAACGATAGCCACCGCGAGCCTCAACACTCATTGGACCGCACACATCAGTATGTATGATTTCCAATAAGTTGGTTGCTCGCTCCATTGTTCCTGAGAATGGAGTCTTGGTCATTTTACCCATGAGGCATGGTTCGCACATGTCAAATGATTCGTAATCAAGAGACTCTAAAAGTCCATCAGCATGGAGCTTCTTCATGCGTTTGACACCTATGTGACCAAGGCGGCAGTGCCACAAGTATGTGGGACTATCATTATCAATCTTACATCTTTTGGTACTCACACTATGAACATGTGTAGCATTACGCTCGAGATTCATTAAGAATAAACCATTTACCATCGGAGCATGACCATAAAACATATCTCTCATATAAATAAAACAACCATTATTCTCGGATTTAAATGAGTAGCCATCTCGAATTAAACGAGATCCTGATACAATGTTCATGCTCAAAGCTGGCACTAAATAACAATTATTAAGGTTTAAAACTAATCCCGAAGGTAAATGTAGAGGTAGCGTGCCGACGGCGATCACATTGACCTTGGAACCATTCCCGACGCGCATCGTCACCTCGTCCTTCGCCAGTCTCCGCTTATTCCGCAGCTCCTGTTTTGAGTTACAAATGTGAGCAACCGCACCGGTATCAAATACCCAGGAGCTACTACGAGTACTGGTAAGGTACACATCAATTACATGTATATCACATATACCTTTCGTTCTGCCAGCCTTCTTGTCCGCTAAGTATTTGGGGCAGTTCCGCTTCCAGTGACCACTTTCCTTGCAATAAAAGCACTCAGTCTCGGGCTTGGGTCCATTCTTTGGCTTCTTCCCGGTAGCTTGCTTGCCGGGCGCGGCAACTCCCTTGCCGTCTTTCTTGAAGGCTTTCTTTCCCTTGCCCTTCTTGAACTTAGTGGTTTTATTCACCATCAACACTTGATGTTCCTTTTTGACTTCTACCTCTGCTGATTTCAGCATTGCAAATACTTCACGAATGGTCTTTTCCATCCCCTGCATATTGAAGTTCATCACAAAGCTCTTGTAGCTCGGTGGAAGCGACTGAAGGATTCTGTCAATGACCGCGTCATCCGGGAGATAAACTCCCAGCTGAGTCAAGCGGTTATGCAACCCAGACATAGTGAGTATGTGCTCACTGACAGAACTATTTTCCTCCATCTTACAGTTGAAGAACTTGTCGGAGACTTGATATCTCTAGACCCGGGCATGAGCTTGGAAAACCATTTTCAGCTCTTCGAACATCTCATATGCTCTGTGTCTCTCAAAACGCTTTTGGAGCCCCGGCTCTAAGCTGTAAAGCATGCCGCACTGAACGAGGGAGTAGTCGTCGGTACGTGCCTGCCAAGCGTTCATAACGTCTTGTTCTGCAGGGAGAAAAGGTGCGTCACCTAGCGGTGCTTGTAGGACATAATCTTTCTTGGCAGCTATGAGGATGATCCTCAGGTTCCGGACCCAGTCCGTGTAGTTGCTGCCATCGTCTTTCAGCTTGGTTTTCTCTAGGAACGCGTTGAAGTTGAGGACTACGTTGGCCATTTGATCTACAAGACATATTGTAAAGTTTTAGACTAAGTTCATGATAATTAAGTTCATCTAATCAAATTATTCAATGAACTCCCACTTAGATAGACATCCCTCCTGTAATCTAAGTATAACATGATCCAAGTTAACTAGGCCATGTCCGATCATCACGTGAGACGGACTAGTCAACATCGGTGAACATCTTCATGTTGATCGTATCTTCTATACGACTCATGCTCGACCTTTCGGTCTTCTTTGTTCCGAGGCCATGTCTGTACATGCTAGGCTCGTCAAGTCAACCTAAGTGTTTGCATGTGTAAATCTGTCTTACACCCATTGTATGTGAACGTTAGAATCTAACACTCGATCATCACGTGGTGCTTCGAAACAACAAACTGTCGCAACGGTGCACAGTTAGGGGGAACACTTTCTTGAAATTATTATGAGGGATCATCTTATTTACTACCGTCGTTCTAAGTAAAAAAGATGTAAAAACATGATAAACATCACATGCAATCAAATAATAATAGTGACATGATATGGCCAATATCACATAGCTCCTTTGATCTCCATCTTGGGGCTCCATGATCATCTTGTCACCGGCATAACACCATGATCTCCATCATCATGATCTCCATCATCGTGTCTCCATGAAGTTGCTCGCCAACTATTACTTCTACTACTACGGCTACCGCGTTTAGCAATAAAGTAAAGTAATTTACATGGCGTTTCTCAATGACACGCAGGTCATACAAAAAATAAAGACAACTCCTATGGCTCCTGTCGGTTGTCATACTCATCGACATGCAAGTCGTGATTCCTATTACAATAGCATGAACATCTCATACATCACATATATATCATTCATCATTCATCACAACTTTGGCCATATCACATCACAAAGCACTTGCTGCAAAAACAAGTTAGACGTCCTCTAATTGTTGTTGCATGGTTTACGTGGCTGAAGTAGGGTTCTAGCAAGAACGTTTTCTTACCTACGTGAAAGCCACAACGTGATTTGTCAACTTCTATTTACCCTTCATAAGGACCCTTTTCATCGAATCCGCTCCAACTAAAGTGGGAGAGACAGACACCCGCCAGCCACCTTATGCAACTTGTGCATGTTAGTCGGTGGAACCGGTCTCACGTAAGCGTACGTGTAAGATTGGTCCGGGCCGCTTCATCCCACAATACCGTTGAAGCAAGATAAGACTAGTAGCGGCAAGAAAGTTGAAAACATCAACGCCCACAACAAATTGTGTTCTACTCGTGCAAGAGAACTACGCATAGACCTAGCTCATGATGCCACTGTTGGGGAACGTTGCAGAAAACAAAATTTTCCTACGGTTTCACCAAGATCCATCTAGGAGTTCATCTAGCAACGAGTGATCGGATTGCATCTACATACCTTTGTAGATCACGCGCGGAAGCGTTCAAAGAACGGGGATGAGGAAGGCGTACTCGACGTGATCCAAATCACCGGAGATCCTAGCGCCGAACGGACGGCACCTCCGCGTTCAACACACGTACGGTCAGCGTAACGTCTCCTCCTTCTTGATCCAGCAAGGGGAAGGAGAGGTTAAGGAAGATGGCTCCAGCAGCAGCACGACGGCGTAGTGGTGATGGAGCTGCAGTGCTCCGGCAGGGCTTCGCCAAGCTCTATGGAGGAGGAGGATGTGTTGGAGAGGGAGAGGGAGGCACCAAAGGCGTGGTTTGAGAGGCCCTCCTTCCCCCACTATATATAGGGAATCCAAGGGGGGGGCGCCGGCCCTAGGAGATCCAATCTCCTAGGGGGGTGCGGCCAAGGGAGGAATCCCTCCTCCCTAAGGCACCTAGGAGGTGCCTTCCCCCTTTGGGACTCTTCCCTTCCTTGAACCCCAGGCGCATGGGCCTCTTCGGGCTGGTGCCCTTGGCCCATATAGGCCAAGGCGCACCCCCTACAGCCCATGTGGCCCCGCAGGGCAGGTGGCCCCACCCGGTGGACCCCCGGGACCCTTCCGGTGGTCCCGGTACAATACCGGTGACCCCGAAACTTGTCCCGATGGCCGAAATAGCACTTCCTATATATAATTCTTTACCTCCGGACCATTCTGGAACTCCTCGCGACGTCCGGGATCTCATCTGGGACTCCGAACAACATTCGGGTTACTGCATATACATATCCCTACAACCCTAGCGTCACCGAACCATAAGTGTGTAGACCCTACGGGTTCGGGAGACATGTAGACATGACCGAGACGACTCTCCGGTCAATAACCAACAGCTGGATCTGGATACCCATGTTGGCTCCCACATGCTCCTCGATGATCTCATCGGATGAACCACGATGTCGAGGATTCAAGCAACCCCGTATACAATTCCCTTTGTCAATCGGTATGTTACTTGCCCCAGATCCGATCGTCGGTATCCCAATACCTCGTTCAATCTCGTTACTGGCAAGTCACTTTACTCGTACCGTAATGTATGATCCCGTGACCAGACACTTGGTCACTTTGAGCTCATTATGATGATGCATTACCGAGTGGGCCCAGCGATACCTCTCCGTCATACGGAGTGACAAATCTCAGTCTTGATCCGTGTCAACCCAACAGACACTTTCGAAGATACCCGTAGTATACCTTTATAGTCACCGAGTTACGTTGTGACGTTTGGTACACCCAAAGCACTCCTACGGTATCCGGGAGTTACACGATCTCATGGTCTAAGGAAAAGATACTTGACATTGGAAAACTCTAGCAAACAAACTATACGATCTTATGCTATGTTTAGGATTGGGTCTTGTCCATCACATCATTCTCCTAATGATGTGATCTCGTTATCAATGACATCTAATGTCCATAGTCAGGAAACCATGACTATCTGTTGATCACCGAGCTAGTCAACTAGAGGCTTACTAGGGACATGTTGGTGTCTATTATTCACACATGTATTACGATTTCCGGATAACACAATTATAGCATGAATAAAGACAATTATCATGAACAAGGAAATATAATAATAATGCTTTTATTATTACCTCTAGGGCATATTTCCAACACCTGACGCACTCTATATAAGCCACCCCCTCCTCCGAGACAAGGTTCGCACCTCTGTAACCCATATTCATATAATCTAGTCGACCGCCTCCGGGCTCTGAGACGTAGGGCTATTACTTCCTCCGAGAAGGGCCTGAACTCGTAAACCCTGCGTGCTTACAACTTCCCCACAGCTAAGATCTTGCCTCTCCATACTTACCCCCCTACACTACTGTCAGACATAGAACCACGACAATGAGGACCGCGACGGCGCCTTCAAGAAGGGGACGAACTCATCGCCGCCGGACTGCCCAAAGACAGAGCAGGTTTTCACCCCGGTCCATGCTCACTGCCCCTGGCAAAGGTACGGAAGCCGCACCACCACCACCGATCATCACCCCCCCGGCCACCACGCCGCCCACACGGCCATGGCCACCGGGCAGCACCTGAGCCACGGCCTCCGCCCGCGAGCACCGTGCTTCCACCACCAGAGCCGCCGCCCTGGCATCCAAGACCACCCCACCTCCTTCCACACGGACCACCGGACGCGGCTGTCAGAAAGGCGAGCCCTTTGGGCGAGAATGGGACCCAACCGGCTGAGACAGGGCAGGGGAAAGCCACCAGCGGCTGCCGGGCACGCCGCAGCTACCTCGCCATTTCTTGAACCGGGGACGGGCCGCCGTCGCCACCCCTGGCAACAGCAAAAACCCGGAGGCACCCTGCCAACCCCCGGAGCGCCCCAACCACCGTGGCCAGCCAAAGACGAGGAGCGTCGAGCGACCGTGGTCCACCCTCCGGCCACACCTCCGACCACAGCTCCAAGCACCCCAAGCATCAGGAGAGGGGGGCCGAACCACCGCTACTGCGCCGCCATCCCAACCAGCCGACATGGCCCCGGTCGAGGCGGCTGCCCGCAGCCCAAGCCTTCCGAGGCCCGCACCGCTGAGAAGTCAGATCTGGCCGAGCCGCCGCCAAAGTCACAGCCGCCGTCCCCGACCACCAGCACGCACCACCACCCCCCACCTCCACCAGGCAGGGAGGACCGGGCAGAGGTGGCCGCCCGCCCACAGCGCCGCCCGCGGCCCTCGCCGCCGTAGGGCCAGATCCGGCCGAGGCGCCGCATCCAGACCCCGGGCACGGCCCGCCTCATCGCAGCCCACCACGCCGGCCGGAGAGCCCCGCGCCACCAGCAGAGCCGCCGCCGCGTCCCGCGCTCCGCAGCGCCCTGGTCCGACCGCGCCAGCCCTAGCCGCACAAGGGGGTGAGAGTCCCCGCCGTCGCCGGCACTGGCCGGGCTTCGCCCGGGCGCACCCTTTGGCGGCGGCGGGAGGGGGGAGAGGAGAGGCGCCGGCGGCTAGGGTTCCTCCCCTGCCGCCTGCGGGAGCGCCAGAGGAGGGGGGGGAGGTTGGGGTGGCTAGGGTTCCTCCCCTGTCTTCTGTTTCAATCTCCCGGGAGTAGTTTTTATCGTTCTTATTTTCAGTAGCTTGTGGATTTCTTGTCCAATTTGTTGAAACTTCAAATTATGATTTTCTGGATTATTTTTAAAAAAGGGGCTCTATGGTGGCCGAGCTCCAAAACGAATAGTGAGAGCACAAGTTCTTTTTACAGGAAAGTCGGGCTGCACGTGTACAGCGAGCCCACACACACTGGAGTAGTTAGTACTACTGCTAGCTTCCTTAACTACTGACAAGTAAGTTTCTTTGCCTTATCTATATCTATACTTCTATACTATACTACTCCCTCCGTCCCAAGATTCTTGTCTTAGATACGGATGTATCTAACACTAAAACGTAACTAGATACATCCGTATTTAGACAAATCTAAAACAAAAATTTTGGGACGGAGGGAGTACTATTAAAAGAGCAAACATGAATTCACCTAGAGTTACATAAAAAACTGTACACAAGATAATCAGGACCCTACGATCAAATCCACTTAAACATATCCTACAGTCCGTATTACGCCAATGACCTGTCACTTGGGTCAACGGATCAGATCAAATGTTCTGCCGAGCAGTCGCACGCCGTGGTCTGCCGATACCAGCTCGGCGTCCCCTTGATCTCGCGAATCCCACCAGCAGAAGCCCAAATTTGCGGATCTATTCCACCCGACGTTGATGAGCTGGTTATGCCCGAGAATTCCTCCACTCCAGATCCAGTCCTTTCCATCTTCCCATAAGCGTTGCCCTGCCTCCCCCGCGTAAGCTCAGCGCCATCACACTACAATGCCGCCCCCACGCGAGCTCAGCGCCGCCGCATTCCCGTACCGCGCCCACGCCTGTCAGACGCCGCCGCGATGCGAGCTCCGCGCTCCCACCTTCACTCGTGCCCCGCGCCCTATATGCCCAGGCTAACTCCTATAATGGATCCCGGGGGGTCCTATCCTCCGGCGCTGAAGGGGACGGCGGCCTGAAGAACGACGAGTCTCAGAGGAGGACGAGCGGCGGGTGTAGCTGGTGCTCAACCGGGAGAGCGCGCACCTGTCGCTGCAGAGGAAGAAGCAGCGCTCGCCGCCACCCTTCACCACGTCCGCCGCCTCCCCCTGGTGCCGCGAGGCACCTCACCGGCCGGATCCACTCGATCTGGGCACGCCACTACCACATCCCTCGAGGTAACTCAAGTACTCGACTGTGTGTAAACTGCCTGCACGACTCCACCACGCCCCAGTCTCACGGCGTCAGCTGCGTGAACGCGACCACCGTCGATCCATCCAGTTGTGGACGCGCCAGCCTTAACGCCATCTCCTTCCACATGCTGGCGTACTACTCGCGTGGACGCTCGCCACGATCTGGATGTCGCGCAGCCTCAGCAGCCTGACGCCACCCATGAATCAGGTACTTGCTCTTTTGCCCCCTTTATATTCCATACAAGACCAACTCCAAATGTTTTGCTTTATGTATAAGTACTGTACAAGCTAGCATGTTCAGGTTTGATCTCAGTGTATCTTATGTATCATAGGCCTAATTACTTGGCCGTGAAAGGCTACAACGATCATGGAATTAGTGGATTCTCCTTGATGATGCGCTATGACACAACAATGTTACACAGTGAATTGGTACTTTTCGTAGCAACTGGGTGGTGGATCGATTGAACTGATTTGAGAGGATTGTGCTTTGATTTTCCGACTTCTTGCAGCTTGACTACGAGGTATGTGCCCCTCCCGTGGTTACTTGCCAATACAATTAACCATGTCGGATTCAGTACAATTTTTAACCCATTTGTAGGTAGAGATGGATCTGCCTCTGTTGTGGGAGACAGACAATGCCTTTTGGTGCTATTTCCTAAATAAGATATACACATGTCTTCACTCCGCCATTGCTGTTGCGCCCATAACGCAAGCTCCGGTGCCGCGGCGATGTTGGTCCGCGAAGAGGATGCAAACACTATAGCTCTGAACTCCATGGCAGACATTGCTCTCATTCTGTTGCTATTGTTGTGGAGCGCCGAGGACGCATGTCCCATGGCCGCCGGTTCTTCCAGTCAGGGGATGCGAAATCTGCCAGCGTCGTTTCTCTCTGTGCGCCGGTATGTTTTGTGTGTGATTTGAAGTTTGGCAACTGGCATGATGCGAGAAAAAATATCAGTGGATATCTCCCATCAGTTGCAGACAGTTGGTTTGTTACTTTAGACTGACGACTGAATCCACAGGTAATGTTAAAACTGCAACCTTCATTGCAGGACAAGTTCTACCTGAATCTCATGGTTTGTCTTCACATAATGTTCTCTTAGTCGGTTTGCAGCATGCAGCAAGGTGAGCAACAAATCATCATCGTGAGATTTCTTTTCTAAGTGCTGAAGAAAGCTACTAAGCAAGTTCATGTATGTACAACAGTTCTAATTGCTGCTTTTAGAGAAGCCCCAGTTGTAGGTAAGCTACACTGCCAATCTCATCTTACTAAACTTTTCATTCAACTTCTACATTTTGGACTGTACATTTCCATTACTATCTCTTCTACCTTATTTTAGCGAATGTAATCAGCTGCGATGGCGTTCCACAACTCTTTATGTTTTTAGTCTTTTTATTTACTAGCATTGTGTTCCGCTTCTATACTCAAAGAACCACATATGCACTTTGAGACTATTATGCCCAGAATTAGCCAATAGCCTAAGACATACTAAAAACATTTTTTTAGCTAGGATTGTTATGAAAAAAGAGACTGTTAATCAGTACTGAAATGCATAACATCGATGCTAGAATCTTATTTTTCGTTCTATATAATATGAACAACATGATTTTTTGCAGGTCATAAATTGCTTGGAAAAATGCAACATCGATGCTAGAATCCTGACGAGACTATGACCGGTGATGCAGATTATTTTGTATGCTGATGGTGCCGTGGCGGCTGCATGCCGGAGGGCTGCATACTCGACTTCTACATCGCCATCTTCAACAAGGAGAAGATCTCCCTCGCTGGCCACAACGAGGTCCGCGCCTGCACTCCCATTCCCATTCTTTCTCCCTCTCCAGGAATTGGGGTTTCTATTGCTTTTTTTTGTTTGGTGTGTGCCACTGGAGTATATGTGTTGTTTGTGCCACCCTTGTGGTGTTTGGGCTTGTTGTGCTGTGCCCACAGCAGACTCTGTGGTGTATGTGTTGTTCGTGAGTTTGTGTTGGACCTTGTTGCAGTGGCGTTGTGTGTGTGTGTGTGTGTGTGTGTTGGATGAACCTTGTATATGGTGGCGGGCGGGCGGAACTTCTTGCCACTACTCCTGGAGACGTCAAAGGGCGTCAAGCCCTCTGCAGTGATCGGATGGGACTACCAGGTTTAGTGCCATCTTGGCTTTACTATGTCTCTGTACTTCTGTTCTACTGAATATATATCCAATTGGATGTAAGTTAGCATGAACTATTATTTTTGACATTACCCTTGAGGTAAAAGGTTGGGAGGCAACATTATAAGCCCTTATCTTTCTCTATGTCCGATTAAAACTCCATAACCATAAGTATTGCGTGAGTGTTAGCAATTGTGAAAGACTAAATGATAGTTGAGTATGTGGACTTGTTGAAAAGCTCTTATGTTGACTCTTTCCTATGTTATGATAAATTGCAATTGCTTCAGTGACCAAGATTATAGTTTGTTAGTTTTCAATGAAGTTTCTGATTCATACTTGACATTGTGAATAGATTGTTACTTGAGCATAAGAAATCATATGACAATATAAATGTATGTTGTTGTTTCAAGAATGATCATGATGCCCTCATCTTCATATTTTATTTTATCGAAACCCCTATTTCTAAACATGTGAACATATTTTTCGATTTCGGCTTCCACTTGAGGACAAGCGAGGTCTAAGCTTGGGGGAGTTGATACGTCCACTTTGCATCATGCTTTGATATTGATATTTATTGCATTATGGGATGTTATTACACATTATATCATAATACTTATGCCTTTTCTCTCTTATTTTACAAGGTTTACACGAAGAGGGAGAATGCCGGCAGCTGGAATTCTGGGCTGCAAAAGGAGCAAATATTAGATACCTATTCTGCACAACTCCAAAAGTCCTGAAACTCCACGGAAGTCAGTTTTGTAATTTATAAAAAATACTAAGCGAAGAAAGCACCGGAGGGGGGCGACCCACCATCCACGAGGGTGGGGGCGCGCCCTACCCCCTGGGCGCGCCCCCCTGCCTCATGTGCCCCCTGTCAGGCCTCCGGTGCCCATCTTTGGCTACATGGTGTCTTTCACCCTGGAAAAAATCATAAGCAAGCTTTCGGAAAAGAAGCTCCGCCGCCACGAGGCGAAACCTTGGCAGAACCAATCTAGGGTTCCGGCGGAGCTGTTCTGTCGGGGAAACATCCCTCCGAGAGGGGGAAATCATCGACATCTTCATCACCAATGACCCTCTCGTCGGGAGGTGTCAATCTCCATCAACATCTTCACCAGCACCATCTCCTCTCAAACTCTAGTTCATATCTTGTATCCAATCTTTGTCCCAAAGCCTCAGATTGGTATCTGTGGGTTGCTAGTAGTGTTGATTACGCTTTGTAGTTGATGCTAGTTGGTTTATCTGGTGGAAGATTATAAGTTCAGATCTTTAATGCATATTAATACCCCTCTGATTATGAACATGAATATGATTTGTGAGTAGTTATGTTTGTTCCTGAGGACATGGGAGAAGTCTTGCTATTAGTAGTCATGTGAATTTGGTATTCGTTCGATATTTTGATGAAATGTATGTTGTCTCTCCTCTAGTGGTGTTATGTGAACGTCGACTACATGACACTTCACCATTGTTTGGGCCTAGAGGAAGGCATCGGGAAGTAATAAGTAGATGATGGGTTGCTAGAGTGACAGAAGCTTAATCCCTAGTTTATCGTTGCTTCGTAAGGGGCTGATTTGGATCCATATGTTTTCATGCTATGGTTAGGTTTACCTTAATACTTCTTTTGTAGTTGCGGATGCTTGCAATAGGGGTTAATCATAAGTGAGATGCTTGTCCAAGGAAGGGCAGCACCCAAGCACCGGTCCACCCACATATCAAATTATCAAAGTAACGAACGCGGATCATATGAGCGTGATGAAAACTAGCTTGACAATATTTCCCATGTGTCCTCGGGAGCGTTTTCCTTCATATAAGAATTTGTCCATGCTTGTCCTTTGCTACGAAAAGGATTGGGCCACCTTGCTGCACCTTATTTATTTTTGTTACTTGTTGCTCGTTACCAATTACCTTATCACAAAACTATCTATTACCGATAATTTCAGTGCTTGCAGAGAATACCTTACTGAAAACCGCTTGTCATTTCCTTCTGCTCCTCGTTGGGTTCGACACTCTTACTTATCGAAAGGACTACGATAGATCCCCTACACTTGTGGGTCATCAATTCATAATCAAGTGATTCCAAAATCACATCAGCATGGATCTTCTTCATGCGCTTTACACCAATATGACCTAAACGGCAGTGCCACAAATAAGTTGCACTATCATTATTAACCTTGCATCTTTTGGCTTCAATATTATGAATATGTGTATCACTACGATCGAGATTCAATAAACCATTTATATTAAGTGTATGACCATAGAAGGTTTTATTCCCGTAAATAAAATAACAATTATTCTTTGTCTTAAATGAATAATCATATTGCAATAAACATGATCCAATCATATTCATGCTCAACGCAAACACCAAAATAACATTTATTTTAGGTTCAACACTAATCCGGAAGGTAAAAGGAGTGTGCGATGGTGATCTTATCAACTTTGGAATCATTTCCAATACACATCGTCACCTCGTCCTTAACTAGTCTCTGTTTATCTTGCAACTCCTGTTTCGAGTTACTACTCTTAGCAACTGAACTAGTATCAAATACTGAGGGGTTGCTATAAACAATAGTAAAGTACACACCAATAACATGTATATCAAATATACCTTTGTTCACTTTGCCATCCTTCCTATCCGCCAAATACTTGGGTAGTTCCGCTTCTAGTGACCAGTCCATTTGCAGTAGAAGCACTTAGTCTCAGGCTTAGGTCCAGACTTGGGCTTCTTCACTTGAGCAGCAACTTGCTTGCCGTTCTTCTTGAAGTTTCCCTTCTTCCCTTTTTCCCTTTTTCTTGAAACTAGTGGTCTTATCAACCATCAACACTTGATGCTTTTCTTGATTTCTACCTTCGCCGATTTTAGCATCGCGAAGAGCTTGGGAATTGTTTTCGTCATCCCTTGCATATTATAGTTCATCACGAAGTTCTAGTAACTTGGTGATAGTGGCTAGAGAACTTTGTCAATTACTATCTTATCTGGAAGATTAACTCTCACTTGATTCAAGCAATTGTAGTACCCAGACAATCTGAGCACATGCTCACTGGTTGAGCAATTCTCCTCCATCTTGTAGGCAAAGTACTGTCAGAGGTCTCATACCTCTTTACACAGGTATGATTATGAAATGCCAATTTCAACTCTTGGAACATCTTATATGCTCCATGGCATTCAAAACGTTTTTGAAGTCCCGATTCTAAGCCGTAAAGCATGGTGCACTAAACTATCAAGTAGTCATCATACCGAGCATTGTCAAACGTTCGTAACGTCTGCATCTACTCCTGCAATAGGTCTGTCACCAAGCGGTGCATCAAGAACATAATTCTTCTATGCAGCAATGAGGAAAATCATCAGATCACGAACCAAGTCTGCATCATTGCTACTATCAACTTTCAACTTATTTTTCTCTAGGAACATATCAAAAATAAACGGAGAGCTACATCGCGAGCTATTGATCTACAACATAGCTATGCTAATACTACCAGGACTAAGTTCATGATATATTAAAGTTTAATTAATCATATTACTTAAGAAGTCCCACTTAGATAGACATCCCTCTAGTCATCTAAATGATCACGTGATCCAAATCAACTAAATCATGTTTGATCATCACGTGAGATGGAGTAGTTTTCAATGGTGAACATCACTATGTTGATCATATCTACTATATGATTCGCGCTCGACCTTTCGGTCTCAGTGTTTCGAGGCCATATCTGCATATGCTAGGCTCGTCAAGTTTAACCCGAGTGTTCTGCATGTGCAAAACTGGCTTGCACCCGTTGTATGTGAACGTAGAGCTTATCACACCCGATCATCACGTGGTGTCTCGGCACGACAAACTGTCGCAACAGTGCATTCTCAGGGAGAACACCTGTACCTTGAAATTTAGTAAGGGATCATCTTATAATGCTACCGCCCGTATTAAGAAAAATAAGATGCATAAAGGATAAACATCACATGCCATCAATCTAACTGATATGATATGGCCATCATCATCTTGTGCCTTTGATCTCCATCTCCAAAGCACCGTCATGATCACCATCGTCACCGGCTTGACACCTTGATCTCCATCGAAGCATCATTGTCGTCTCACTAACTATAGCTTCTACGACTAACGCTACCACTTAGTGATAAAGTAAAGCAATTACATGGCGATTGCATTTCATACAATAAAGCGACAACCATAAGGCTCCTGCCAGTTGCCGATAACTTCTACAAAATATGATCATCTCATACAACAAATTATATATCATCACGTCTTGACCATGTCACATCACAACAAGCTCTGCAAAAACAAGTTAGACGTCCTCTACTTTGTTGTTGCAAGTTTTACGTGCCTACTACGGGCTTAGCAAGAACCCTTCTTACCTACGCATCAAAACCACAACAATTTTTCGTCAAGTGTGCTGTTTTAACCTTCAACAAGGACCGGGCATAGTCACACTCTATTCAACTAAAGCTGGAGAAACAGACACCCACTAGCCACCTATGTGCAAAGCACGCCGGTAGAACCAGTCTCATGAACGCGGTCATGTAATGTTGGTCTGGGCCGCTTCATCCAACTATACAGCCGAATCAAAGTATGACATGCTGGTAAGCAGTATGACTATTATCGCCCACAACTCTTTGTGTTCTACTCATGCATATAACATCTACACATAGACCTGGCCCGGATACCACTAATGGGGAACGCGGTAATTTCAAAAAATCTCGTACGCACACGCAAGATCTATCTAGGTGATGCATAGCAACGAGAGGGGAGAGTGTTGTCCACGTACCCTCGTAGACCGTAAGCGGAAGCGTTATGACAACGCGGTTGATGTAGTCATACGTCTTCACGATCCGACCGATCCTAGCACTGAAGGTACGACACCTCCGCGATCTGCACATGTTCAGCTCAGTGACGTCCCACGAACTCTAGATCCAGCTGAGGTCGAGGGAGAGTTTCGTCAGCATGATGGCGTGATGACGGTGATGATGAAGTTACCGGCGCAGGGCTTCGCCTAAGCACTATGACGATATGACCGAGGTGGAATATGGTGGAGGGGGCACCGCACACGGCTAAATAATCAACTTATGTGTCTATGGGGCGCCCCCTCCCCCGTATATAAAGGAGTGTAGGAGGGGAGGGCCGACCCTCTCTATGGCGCACCCTGGGGGAGTCCTACTCCCACCGGGAGTAGAATTCCCCCCATTCCCTAGTTGGAGTAGGAGAGGAAGGAAGGAGGATAGAGGGAGAAGGAAAGGGGGGCCAGCCCCCCACCTAATTCGGATTGGGCTTGGGGGGGCGCGCCCTCCACCTGGCCGCCTCCTCCTCTCTCCCACTAAGGCCCAATAAGGCCCATAGACTCCCCGGGGGGTTCCGGTAACCCCACGGTACTCCCGGGGGGTTCCGGTAACCCCCCGGTACTCCGATAAATGCCCGAAATCACCCGAAACCATTCTGATGTCCAAACATAGTCATCCAATATATCGATCGTTATGTCTCGACCATTTCAAGACTCCTCGTCATATCCGTGATCATTTTCGAGACTCCGAACTACCTTCGGTACATTAAAACACATAAACTCATAATACCGATCGTCACCGAAACGTTAAGCGTGCGGACCCTACCGGTTCGTGAACTATGAAGACATGACCGAGACTCATCTCCGGTCAATAACCAATAGCGGAACCTGGATGCTCATATTGGTTCCTACATATTCTACGAAGATCTTTATCGGTCAAACCGCATAACAACATACGTTGTTCCCTTTGTCATCGATCTGTTACTTGCCCGAGATTCGATCGTCGGTATCCTCATACCTAGTTCAATCTCGTTACCGGCAAGTCTCTTTACTCGTTCCATAATGCATCATCCCGCAACTAACTCATTAGTCACATTGCTTGCAAGGCTTATAGTGATGTGCATTACCGAGAGGACCCAGAGATACCTCTTCGATACACAGAGTGACAAATCCTAATCTCAATCTATGCCAACCCAACAAACACCTTCAAAGACACCTGGAGAGCATCCAGTTACGTTGTGACGTTTGATAGCATACAAGGTGATCCTCCGGTATTCGGGAGTTGAATAATCTCATAGTCAGAGGAACATGTATAAGTCATGAAGAAAGCAATAGCAATAAAACTTAACGATCATAATGCTAAGCTAACGGATGGTTCTTGTCCATCACATCATTCTCCTAATGATGTGAGCCCGTTCATCAAATGACAACACATGTCTATGGTTAGGAAACATAACCATCTTTGATAAACAAGCTAGTCTAGTAGAGGCATACTAGGGACACTTATGTTTTGTCTATGTATTCACACATGTACTAAGTTTCTGGTTAATACAATTCTAGCATGAATAATAAACATTTATCATAAAATAAGGAAATAAATAATAACTTTATTATTGCCTCTAGGGCATATTTCCTTCACTCACTACAATGCATTACATGGCATGAAATAAAATCTAGCAGTAAGATGGCATGTCTGTGCTCCAATTCAAGTCATGATATAGCTCATATGAAAATCACACAAAATCATGTAAAAATGTTAAAATGGCATATGCTATGACATGTTCATAAACTTGCTGAAATGATGAAATGGATGCCACAGATGGATTGGTGGGATTGTTATTCCCCAAAAACATATATAATATGTAGGGGTTACTGTCGAAAGATATCCACAAATGCAATAAGTTAAATACTGTCTAATATGGAAGCTGACATAATTGGCAATGTTCCAGGAATGAAATGTCCATATTTGGACTTGCCCGAAAAGGAAAGATGCCCTTTATAGAAACGGAATGAGCTGAAATTAGAAAAAAGAAAAAAAACAGAGGGGAGAGGGGATGACAGGTGGGTCCTGGTCCCCTGGCTCACTGACCAGTGGGTCCCGTGAGGGTCCTACATGGGAGTGTTAGTGACTGGGCAAAACAAAGGAGAAACAGGGGACTCACCAACGGCTATCACGACACGGCGGAGGAGGCTGCCGGAGTTTGCTCCAGTGACCAAAAGACATGGCGACGGTGCGCAACGGGATCGCCAGGGGATCCCGCACACGCACATGACAAGAACGACGCCGGACGATGACGGGAGCGAAGCCGGCTACGAGGTGATAGAGACGGCGACGGCGGAGACGAACGCGACGTGCGAAGGGCCTAGGCGAGAAGCTTCAAGCACTAATCGACACCACGCGGTACGACGAACATGACGAACACGCGCGGATGGCCTATGGTGGTCGGAGCACTCGCCGGCAGCGAGGTCTGACGGTGATGAGCTCGGGCGATCATGGCAAACGGCGTCAGAGCATGCAAACGAGGGGGGAAAGGCACGGGGAGGATCAGGAGCTCACCGCGAGCAGGCAAGCATGCTCAGATCGGCGAGAGGGGGACGGAGTCGACGTCGAGGGCAATCGAACAGGTACGGTGGCTGGAGTCGAAGACGAGGAAGAAGGGGCTCATCTTGGCGTCCCTCGATGCTGCAGAGGACGTCATGGACGGAGTCGATGTCGTGGAAGAAGAGGGACAAGGCTGGCGAGGCGGAGGTCGACGGTGAGCAGGCCGACGATGAGGTCGCGCTCTCAGGTGAGCTCGGGAAGAGCTCGGGCGGTGGATCTGGTGGCCATCTCACCGGGCGGCGGCGACGAGAGAAAAGAGGGAAACCCTAGGGGTTTGTTGGACATGAAGATGAGGCCTATAAGGGGCTAGGGCGAGCAGGTGGACGCACGACGACGCGCTCGGGCTCGCGGTCCCCATGGCGCCGCTGGAGCTTGACGAAAAGGTGGCGCGCGGGTGGTCTGTAGCCCGTCGCTGGCAGGCGGGGCCAGAGTTGACATGCGGCAGAGGGCTAGCGGGGGTACACAGTCGCGTGGGTGAGAAAAAGAAAAGAGGAGGAGGCCGCGGGGTGGAGCTAGGCTGCGGGCGCGGGGAAGCTGGGCTGGCCTGGAGGGAGGAGGCCCACGCGGCTGCGGTGCGGGTCTGCTGTTGGTGGGCTGCTGGGCTGATGCCCCTGCTGCTACACTTTCTCTCTCCCTCTGGCTCTTTTCTTTTATTTCCTCAAGCAGAAACAACATGAAAAACACAGAGAGCTTGGGGAAGGCTATGAATAAATAAAAGTATACCTGGAACCCTGGTTTTGTGTAATATTTAACAAAATTGTCTTGGAAATTTTTAGAGCTAGAAAAATAAAACAAGTTTGAATAAAATTCAAACTTGAGGCATTTATGAACCTAACCAAATCAACTCCAATTGAGATGAAATTTGACAGAGAGGCTAGGGACATGGTGCCAGGTTTATAGGGAGAACTTGAACATTATTGGAGGAGGGTAGAATGTCACTTGCAAAAATAAAGGAAGTAGAAGCAAAGGAGAAGGTGATGATGCATGGTATAAATGCATAGGCAAGCAACAATATCTAACATGGTGCAAGCACAACAAGATGAATACCACAAGGCATATGATGAGCATGGAGAATGCATAATGATAAGAGGCACAAATGCAATATAACAAGTGAGATGAGCATGGTGCAAGAAGCAAAGATATGACAAAGCACTCAACATGAACATGACAACAAACATATATGAATGAAATATGCAAAACAATTATGATAATGCAACAAACACAATAAACACATGGCAACAACTAAAATAAATGGAAGGCATCTGGAGCATCGGTCTTGGGGCGTCACAACCAGATCCCGGTTGATTATGGATAGCCGGGCGAAAACCATAACAACCGCTGAGGGACACACACAAGATAACCCACATACACCACTCAAAAGAGTTACTTGTCGAGACAGCACGCAGGGGTCATCTCATCACTCCTCCCCTAGAGGCGTCATCGCCATTCCTAAACCCTGAGCAAACGACTCCGACTTCGCAGTCGGCGATCGTCGACTCAACCAACACTTAAGAGGCTATGTGTAGTTGTATGAAGACCTGCGACCAGACAACGTAGCTCCGACCCTGACGAAAAACTATGTAGAACAAAACCAGGCACAACTGGTGCCACGGAAGATTACCGAATAGGCCACCTGCAACTAGTCATTGTACACCACAGGGACCCCGCCGCCGCAGCTTCGACTTCATAGTAACAAACAATTCGAGGCAATCCAGTGGACACGCCGGAGAAGAGCTGACTACCTCAACCATTGCCGCGTCGCCGACTTTGCTCACACCATCATCGTTGCCACAGAAGTCCGGGCGCCAAAACCGCTGTCATCCACTGGCCCCGCTCGCCGATGCCGAGCTCTAAAGACAAAGCCCTCAAGAGGGAATTCGACGCCATGGCGCCGCCATCGTCCGATCATACAAGATCAAGGGTTTCCCCATATAGACCGAGATGACTGGATCCGCGTGGGAGGGGTCTGGCAGCAAAGCAGCGATGCCTCCAAAAGGGTCAACTACGGTCAACAGCCGCCATCGCTGGTCCCGGCATAAAGACGTGACATGGTCTTCTTCCAAACTCCCACACCTCCTAGCCGCTGCCCCAAGGCGTTGTAGCCTGACGAACCTCGCCGAGTAGCCGCCGCCAACAACACTGCAATACTCGCTGCATCCGGGCCTAGATCCAGCTCTGCCACCACTGTCGTGCCTGCAGGGCGTAGGCACTCAAGCACCGCAAGGACGCAGCCCCACACCGGAGCTCCGACCACTAGTTGGTCGACCACCACCGAGACCGACGCCACAAGTTCCGCTGCTCGCTAGCAGCGCTGGCCAGCGACAAGAAACAAGCCCTGCCGCCGTCGGATCCGCACGGGCTTTGCCCGCTGGAGACCACCGGCAACGACAAAGGGGGAGGGAGGGTGGAGGAGGGAGGCGCCGGCGAGATGTGTAGTCACCGCCCGTGTCGCCTAGGGAGGGAGCGACGCGGGCCGTTTTCAGTTTTTTTTCTAACATGGAACACATGTTTTCCATTTAAGACACGACAGTATCACCGGTTACAACACGGGTTACATCAACAGGGTAGTCAGCGAACCGAACACGATGAACATCATGATCAAAGGTGCCGCCAACACATGTGCCGGCTTGTTACACACCCTTGAGACATGAAGAACTTCCGCATGACGAACTGCCGCCGATCCCGTCGCAGCCAGCTGAATTTCACAGTCCCAGTTTCTACATATCATACGCATATATACCCCAACCCCCATGTTTTGACCTGGCATCAAATGCACCGTCCACGTTAATTTTTGCAACATCCTGTGGTGGTGGCTTCCACTGGCCTTGTGTTGGGACTTTTTCCTTCTCCTTTGGCACCAAGTGTTCCTGCCATTCCTGAACGTACGTGGTGACGGATAGTGTACTGGAACTCATCCGTTGTTTGCCTCCGTTCACCATGGTTACCTCTGTCGCGTTCCGTCCACCATGCGGCAGCGAGCAGTTAGCCACTACTTTCTGCTTATTAATACCTCGGGAATAAGAAGAGACTTCTCAGAGTAATGCCAAGGGAACATGAGAAGTCAGCATGCAATTGACGCTTAGGGTGCCGCTTCCTTGGTAAATAACTACATATACTTTTGGCCCGTGTTTAAACCTCCAGTCCCTTGACGCTCCTGCTCCTTTACTAAACAGCTTAAAACCGGGCTTCCATTTCCTTCACACATTCTGCTACTTCTAAGGCATCATGGATTTCGAGTTCTTTACGATCATGCTCTCAAATTCGCTAAAGAAGCTGGTACAAAACATCCTAGTTGCACAATCTCTCCCTACTGTTTCGTCTTTCTTTTCTGTTTCTAAGCTTTGATTTTTTGTCATGAATCCGTTTGGTTGGTTCAACACTTCGCCCTTAATCCTTCTCGCAGAGGCTGCCACAGAAATTCGCCAAGATGCTCTACGGCCGTGAGCCACGAAAAATGAAGCTCCGGGAGGCTGGGCGCCGGCGCCTCTTGTGGGACGTGGGTGTAGTGCTCGACGCGGAGGGCCACATCTACCTGGGTCACGGGTGGAAGCAGTTCGCCCAGGCTCATGATCTTCGGCTCGGGCACTTCCTAGTCTTAAGCCACGACGGCCACGACGTGCTCACCGTGAAGGTGTTCGACGGGAGCATGTGCCGCAGGGACTACCAGCACGACGACGATGCCAGTACGCCCTTCTTTGTCTTGCTCTCAGTACGTAATTGTAGCTTGTGTAAGAATAAGTGAAGGAAGACTTCATTGCGTTTCGTCAGGCAACAGCAGCAGCGACAGTGGCAACACCTTGTACGGGACCAGCGGCGACAGTGGCAATACCTTGGTAAGCTTTTTCTGCCATAGTTCACTCATTGCTTGAATTTTAGTCATGCGTATTCTCTTCTTCAATTCTGTAGTGTTTAGTTGCTCTCTTTCCCGCAATATTCATGACAGTTCTGTTTCCCCCTTTGACCATGTACCCCACTTTAGTTTGAGACATGGATCTTCTTGCCTCCTTTTCCTTGCATTCTTGATTATATGTTATTTTCAATTAGTTAAATGATTTTCAAATCATTTACCCAGTTTCCCACATGAAAAGACTTTATGACTATGGCGAATTTGCATGTTTTCTCATCATGTACATGGTTCCATCTCTGGCACAGCAGGGATCAGAGGGGGAATGGGCAGAGGAACACAACGTGGAGCAGGTAACCGAGTTCTCTAAATTCTTCAATATTCATGGATCTTCTTGCCTCCTTTTCGTTGCATTCTTGATTATATGTCATTTTCAGTTGCCTAGTTTCCCAGATGAAAAGACTATTTCTATGCCAAATTTGCATGTTTTCTCATCATGTACATGGTTCGACCTCTGGCACAGCAGGGAGCAGAGCGAGAAGGGGAAGCACCATCACAAACAGGGCCAGAGGAACATCGCGTGGAGCAGGTATCCGAGTTCTCTAAATTCTTCACCTCTAGGAAGTTTGCACTTTCCGATTTATTCTGCTGCCCAAATCAAGGATGAAGTGTTAAAGTGTATATATGCAGTCAAAATTAAGCTCTGATGCATACAACAGATATTAGATGCCTGAATTATACAGTAAATAAATTTACAAACAGCTAATGAATTTATTAGGAATCATATAGCAGTGCATATGTAGATGCTGCATCAACTTTTCATATATCCAGGGAGCACATATATAATTGCCAGTTGCATAACTGTCACTTGATTAGAGTATGCTGCATATTGTTCAATTACTCTTTCCATTTCATGTTAATTGAAGTTCTAGGTTTGTTGTAAGTCAAAGTTCCTTAATTTTGACAAAGTCTATTGGAAGATTGGTTAAGACTTCCGAACGAAACTGGGGCGCATGATCAAATCCCACCAAAAGGTCTTATGGCATCAAACAGATTGCGAACGGCTTGAGCTCTGCTTTTGCATTTGGAAGAGGGCATCGTACTGATCTTGACTAATTTCAGGGTGTCAAATTAGTTATGCAAACACCTTGGAATAAAGCCACCTGGTATAACATATGATTCGTTTTACAGGGCGTATCCAAGATGAGTAATCCATGCGATTCAGATGGAAGCCAGAAGGAAAGATCTTATTCGTCTGAGGAATTACCAGGTTAAGTATCTACTCAGATTAGTCAGTCACCCTGCAGCACATGTTTTCTTACTGTTGAAACAGTTTTACAGCATAAGACAGTCTATCTGCAGACAATTCTGTGGAGTCAGCTAATCAACGAGCGCTTTCGAATAACTATGTCGTATCAATGCAATGCTATCTTTCAAAAGCACAGAAGGTGAAAATAGATGCTCTTATAGAGAAAATTGAACCTAGATTCACAGTGCTAGTTGTGCAGATGAAGAAGTCAAACATAGAACGGCATACCCTGGTAAGTAACTTTTATCATCTACATTTTGTATGAAAATGGCTCGCTGTCTGTATCAACACATTATCTTGTTGTGATACTATTTAAGTCTGTCAGTATTTTGGTTTTAACTCAAAACTCAGAACGATATGTTTGCAACGAAAAACACATGCGTAACTAAATCAACACTATTGTTGCCTTTGTGACAGTTTTAGATTCTTAACTCTTTACTACTTGAGTTATCAGAGATATAACAAGCTTAACAGTATCATCATATTCTGTTCCTTTTCTCAATTAGATAATACAGAAGGATTATGCAATCGAGCACTTTCCATGTGAAGATACAACTGTCATGCTCCAACTGCCTGGGAAGAACAAGGATTGGAAATGCACATTCCGCATAAGGCCATCCGGCGCGTCTGATGCAGGTCGGCGCAGCCTCTATTTGCACAACTTTACCTGTGACAGTCATGTTAGGGAGGGTGATATCTGCCTCTTCCAACCAATGACAAATGTTGAGCAGAGAAAATTCGTAGTAAGAGTTCATTTCCTGAACAAAGCATGCATTGATGGCACAACTCAGTCGCAAGCAGGGGAAGGATCAGATTCAGATAGGTGCCCAAAGGAAGGCTCATCTCATTATTATAAAGCAGCCAATACGCCTGCAGTATCTTATACTTCTAAGGATTTTTCAGGTCAAGTTTGTTCTGAAGTCAAATCAGTTACCCACTTACCCTTTGTGCTCTTACTCTAGAATTGTTTTTACTGCAGAAGAGAATCCATCTGCTTATGAGTCTGTGAAGTTACATGTTCCTCGGATGCCATCAAAGGATTATGTCTTAGCAGGAAAATCTGATCTTACACTAGCACAGAAGAAAAAGATACAAGCACTTGTAGGGAAAATTCGACCTGGAATCCCGGTGCTCGTTGCTCAGATGAAAAAGAGCAACCTAGAATCGGGTCGTGGTACTCTGGTACGATTCGTTTCACCATCCGTATTATGCTTCCTGCACCTTGTAATTTTCTTCCTCTTTGCATTTCCTTCATCCACACTCCCCCCAAGAACAACTCAAAGGCGGTTCACCAATACGGACATCACTAAATTTTGGCGGACACGTCCGGACGTATCCCCGGACAGGAATAGGGGTGGAGGACATCTAACTAGGGTCACCATATAAAAAATGGACACTAAATTTTCAATAATTATTCAAATAATTTTACATAGCAAAATGGTCGGACCCTACTTTTTCTACTATTCGTCGGATATGGGCACGTGGCCCATGTTCTACTCTTCATCGGAGTCTGCCTGTCCGTCGATGTCACTGGTAGAGTTGGGGTTGATGATTGCGCCGGACCAACTGGCCTCTTCATCGTTGTGGCCTGGAGCGATCTGCATCAGACCCGGTCTCCATGTTTCGTCAGGTTGGGACAGTTAGGAGCAATTTGCTGATTTGTGTTAATAAAATGAAAAGCTGCAGTCTCAGTGTTTTGTTAAACAATAATAACTGAATTGCTCATTGTCTGCAGCAATGTACATTTTATTGTCTTGATATTTGTTTAGGGAAGTCAGTGTTTTGTTTCTAACTCGAACGTGTGAAGCATATGTTTGCAACAAAATGCTTAAATCAACATTATTAGTTGAAGCCATATGTATCAGAACAATTTAGCCTTTGTGACAGTGTTAACTTCTTAACTCCTTAGTGCTTCAGCTATCATAATTACATTCTGTCTCTTTTTCAATTAGGCAATACCCAAGGATTATGCACTCAAATACTTTCCATGTGAAAGTACAAGTATGATACTCCAGCTGCCTAGTAAGAACAAGGCTTGAAAGTGCAGATTGCATATCAGGCCATCTGGCGTGCGTAATCCAGGTCGGTGCAGCCTTTATTGGGGTTCCTTTGCCAGTGACAATCATGTTAAGAAGGGTGATATCTGTCTCTTCCAACCGACGGCAAATGATAAGAATGGAAGATTAATAATAACAGTCATTGTCGTGATCAAAGCGAGCATTGACCGTTCCCCTCTGGAAAGAACTGACGCTGGCTCAAACCGCGGAAGGCCAAGTGTAAAGATGGTCTTGACAGCCAATGTTAAAGAGGAGCCAGCTAGTGATGGTATGGCGGCATAGCAAAAATTCATGTGGCAAATTTCAATTCACATTCTTTCTATCTGATTATTTTGTTATCCTGGTCAGTTCGAGATATCTCATCTTCTGGTGATGAAGACCATGGAGATTCTTACAATTCAGAGGAAGCTTGGGAGCCTCTTTTTGTGCCACCAGACAGACCTCGTCTAACAGATGTGCAGGAGAAGAAAGTATGGAAGAAAATCCATGCTATTAAATCGGAACTGCCCATCTACGTCACGGTTATGAACAAAACCAGTGCTCGTCTCTGCAAGTCACCCTACCTCGTAAGTTCAAAATGAGGGCAATAGTATGTTTTTGTGTAGTGGCCTGTCAGTTTCTCCACTTCATCTGCCTCTTGGCCTAAAAATTACTCTGGTATATATCTGCATCTGCGTCACTAACATCCTTCCTGAACAGACCTTGGGCAAGAAATACGTGTCAAGGTATCTTGAAAAACAGTACTTCACCGGGCATCACGGAAAGATGACTTTGGTGCTTCAGCGGGAGGGGAAGAACAGGAGGTGGCACACAGAGCTGCGACTAGGAAGTCATCGCGCAACGATCGGTAAAGGATGGACGTCTTTCTCCCGTGACAACCATCTACAGGTGGATGACCTCTGCCTCTTCAAGCTGATGCGGAATGAAGAGACGCTGAAGATGATGGTCCACATCATTCGCCGTAAGAAGTGCTTAGCTTGAGGCATCGTTGCGCTGTTGCTACTCTGATTATCTAGAATCTGTTAAGTGAACAACTAAGTGATTTATTTCCGAATGAGTCGGAGAAGAATGAACTTGTTTATTTTCTATCGTCAGAGGTCATCTCAGTGACTCTGTCAGTGCTTTGCTATATGTTGCTGGATGGTCAATTTAGAAGGACTTGTTAATGTATGTTTTTTGCATGTTTATGGGTGTTCGGGTGCAACGATAAATGAAGTTCCACTCTTTCATGAATTGAGAACGTACAAATGCATTTTTGTATAAAAAAGGAAATACAAATGCATTGCAACCCCTTTTATAACAATTATAATCATTGCAAACTACTTGTTAATATTAGAGGGTTCTATTATATTAAATCAAAAGGCAATCAAACCAACGCATTATTCTACACAAACAGAATTATTTAATCCATTAATTTTCGTTTAACCACTGAAATCAACAACTTAGATTAATAAAAAAAGGCATATAAATATGTATGGTTTGGACTACATGCTAGTACTGATTTTGTTTTAACGGAACATGGTAGTACCGATTTGTATAGGCATAGACACACAAAAGGACTGGTATCTGTGTTGTGTACTCCATTGATCTCGGTCCCATAATTCATCCTCGAATCATCGTCACCCAATCACCTCTTTGTCTCGCAATCAAGTGAACAAGCGACTAGGTTTCATCTGCCTCCCACAGATCTACCTTGTCTCTGGTGGCCATAGGACTTTGGAGGCTTGGTGGATCCCAACCTTGCCAGCAGAAGGTTCCTACTTCAATTTAATGTGTTTTGTTGAGTTTGATTAGGGTTTGTGTCTTGGTCAAGAAGACGTGGCCGTGACGGCTTCCTATAGAAAGAAGAAGGTTCTTCCTATCTATCTCCTGTCCAGAATATGATAATTTAGTCTGTAGTCTATGTTGTTGAAACGTGGTGGTTTGTTTGTCTTTTGTTTAATTAATATAATTGAGATGCAATCAGAGCCGTTATAATCAGGACCCACGGCACGATTAACAGATCAGATAACTTAGTCTATGTGGTCATATGTGGTGGCTTGTTTATCTTGTGTTTACTTCATATAGTTGAGATGCAATCCAAGACATTATACTCTAGACGCACGACATGATTAATGGATCAAATAACTTAGTCTATGTTGTCGACTGTGGTGACTTATTTGTCTTCTGTTTTAGTAATATAAATATAATACATTGATATGATCAATCTCACTATGCCATCGCCCAATGAATTCACGGTTTGGCTATTCGCATCACACGACCTTGAGCAAAAACTAATAAAAAATATATTACATTGATGGTATTCTTGTGGCTTTATCAATTTAAACCGGACGATTGTTTGCATATTGGTTCTAAAAATGGTAATTTGTTGGATGTGCAAGTGAAGAAAGGCACGTCAAGGAGACTTCGGTGCCCCTCCGTGGGCAGCCCGGGAGAAACCCTAGCCGTTACCGACACCTC
Source organism: Triticum urartu (assembly GCF_003073215.2). NCBI lineage: Eukaryota > Viridiplantae > Streptophyta > Magnoliopsida > Poales > Poaceae > Triticum > Triticum urartu. Next base: position 702,619,685 of record NC_053024.1, on the reverse strand, counting down.
TCCCACCTCTCCTCATCCTCCTTCCACCGCCGCTGGAGGTCTTCGCCTATAGAAGCCGATGTGGCGCCGGGGGAAGTTCCACCAACTCTCGTCCTGGCGTGGCACTCATCTGGCGTCTAGGACTCATGCCGCACTGTTTGGGGAGCTCTAGCGCCAGTTTTGGCTCCTTGTGGCGGCGGTACCTGTGGCCACAGTTGGGGGATGGTAGTGCGGGACAAAGGTACTGGCGAGCAACGCGGTATGGTGGCACGGACGACATAGCGGTCAGGGTGGGCTACCATGCTCAGTATGTGCCCAGATCTGGCTCCCTCCATGGAGACAGCTGCTTACACTGAACTAGAAAGGTGTTGCCCCACCCCCTACCCCCAAGTGCTAGGTTTGTAGCAAGCAGCTATATTTCTCAGGTGACCTCAAGGTTTATCGAACCAACAGGAGCTTAGTAACACAAGTAATAATCAACACCTACACACCGATGCAAAACTTCTTGAGGACTACTAATATTGCCAGTCCCACTAGCTTGCTAGTTATTACTCCCATAAAGGATGTTGAAATACCTGCCTCCCGAGAGCCTTCACGACATCTGCTTCGCGCAAGTGTGCCACCGGAACCTCCATGGGGCTCTTCGCACCATTCAATCTGGATGAACAACGCGCACTAGGGTTGCTTGTGTGGGGGGTTCATGATGGGTGGACCACGGGCGCGCCCGGGGCCACGATCGTGTGGTTTTTTTCGGCACACTCGCATGCGAGATCCCGTGCACTGTCTTCTGCGCGGTGGGCCAGGCTGACCCATCTGTCGGTGTGTTCGCCCCATGTCAGGTTGGTTTGGTCGCATAGGTAAGTCGTGTGCCGCGCCGCGTAGACCGGCTCGCGACATCTAGCTCCCACGCCGAGCTAGTTCTATCATGAGAGGCAGGGTGTGCATCACGCCGTCTTATGCTGGCTCGCGCAGAGGAGTCTTATGTCGGCCTTGTTTGCTAGGGCTAGCCGAGCCCTGCACCGCATCCACAACACCATCTCGCGCGTGGGACCATCTTGTCAGCAAAGCCGGACCCGTGCCGGGTTGGTTCGCTCATGCCGCCCTATCCCACGTCGCGTTCGCAGTGCAAGCTCGCATTTGAGGCCAACCAGACAGGACTGTTGGCCTCAAGCCAGGCCAGTTAGCTCAGTCCAGCAGGGTCATGCCCTGCGCTCGCGGTGCCAGCTTGCCCATGGGGCCAGCCTGTGGGAGCAACTAATGAAGGAGCTCTCCTTCGTGAGCCTCCCCAACGATCAGTTGAGGTGGGTGAGGGCGCGCAATTTGGTGCTCCCTGCAGTTTTTTTCGCACGCGTTTTTGGCTTTTAAGATGGTTTTTTTTTCTCTTTTTCGGCCTTTTGCTTTTCCACCGGTCTTTCTTAGCTTTTGGACCAAAATAACATTAAAAAAATTCGTGAAAAACGCACTTTTTTGTTCACGAGAGGCAAGGATTTGCTTCCGATGGAGCCACGCCCGTTCGTCTTGGAAACGAAAAAAAATATGTTTCATTTTTTCTCCTTTTGCAAGAGGCATGGTTTTGCTTTCGCAAGAGGCACAGATTTGCTTCGGCAAGAGGAGCCGTTCCTCTCGGAAACCAAAAAAACTTGTTTTTTTTTCCTTCGCGAGAGGCATGGTTTTGCTTCCTCGAGAGGCACGGATTTGCTTTCGAGAGAGGCATGACTGTGCCTCTTGGAAACAGAAAAAAATTGATTATTTTTTCTTCCGCGGGAGGCACGGATTTGTTTTCGCGAGAGGCATGACCGCGCTTGTCGGAAACGTAAAAAATTTGTTTTTTTCCTTTCGTGAGAGGCACGGGTTTAATTAGGCACGGATTTGCTGCCGTGCCTTCTTCGGAAAGGAAAAAATAGTGCTTCCGATTCAATTTATTCGTCCTATTGTTTTGTGAAAAAAAGTTCTTCAAAAGCTATCAATAGGGGATGTAGTTTTGAAGATCTCGACGCGAGGAATTCAACGATAAAAACGGTATAAGATTTGGACACACGGTTTAAGAGATAATTTTTTTTTGAGTAAACGAATCTACGAAAAATGAGAAAACTCTTAGGTTGCGACAAGCGACGCACGTGCAAAGCGCCACCTGTTGCAATCTTGGAAGATGGGAGTGATCTTTGAGAGAAGTACTCTTCAATTACTATTAGTGATTTTGGCATGTGTTATTCCGTTGGCCCCACAAGAGTGTGTATTGACGCCGCGCGTGCTATTAGCCCAAGCCGTATGGCAAACCGGCTCAAAGCCCGGCATGGGGCATACACGCTGCCAAGCGGACCCGGCTGTTACGACGCGAGTCCGGGTATTCCCGGTCGGGGTGTTCTGTGGACTTTTTGGTCTTTTCCTTAAGGCGGTTGCGTTTTCGTGCAAGTTTTTTTTTATGCCGTCGGCTGGACGCGGCGCACGCTCGCATCATAGCGTTCATTTTTGGCGGCTCAGCCATCCTCACGTGTTCAGGATTGGCGAGGCAGCAGGAAGACAGGGTTGGCGGATGGAGGATTCGGTGTTGTCGCTAGTGCAGCGTCGGCATAAAGGTATCGTCGGCCGCCCTGAATTGTCGTTTGTTCTTGTGTATTGGTCACCGCAAAATCTGTTAGTTGGATGATCTTCGCTATTTATCCTTCACCATGATGTAAGTATTTCTCGTTGCTTTGCTGTTCTTGTCGAATATAGATGGTTCACCCTACTTCTGGTAATTTTTTTCGTCTTCACGTTCGCATTCCCAGTTTCTTTGTTGCCACGGGTGTTTCTCCGTTGCGCTTGTATGCGTGTTTCCGGCGTCGGGTTTGGATGGCCATGCAGTTGGGCTATGCCGGGCGCTCCTCGTTAAGCGTTGCCCGGTCGACGGAGTATCCTTTCTTTTCCGGATCCGTTGTGACAGGTTATGCCGGGCACCTCTCATGAATTGTTCCCGGGTCGATGAGTATCGTCACTTTCCGTGGCCGGTGCGTCGGCCATGCTTCACGGGGGTGCCTTAATTTTTTTGGTCCCGGCGCTTTGGTGCTCGGATGTATGCTTTTACTTTTTGATTGTGTGTGGAGACTTAGAGCATTTTTTTCTTCCCGCAAAAAAAAAAGACTTAGAGCATTTCAACAGAAGACGTAGATATAAAAATACCTAATTTTTGCATCTTTAGAGCCTAGAAACACTTCTCCAGCAGATGATGATGTAGATGCAAAAATATTTACATCTTTGCCTCCCGAAGATGTAAACTATAACACTTCCTGATGCAAATATACACCTCCATCCACAGGAGATGTAAAAACGGCAGTCGCGCGTCAACTGCCCAACCGTTTCATTTTTTCTGTCTGCCCATTAGTCTCATTCCCGCCACCCGCCGACCCCGCTGCCTCCTGCGCCACAGCCGCCCACCCCATCGGGGCCTTCGCCGGCGCGACCATCGTCCCCAATTCCCCCGTCGCCGCAATGCCGCCGCCCTGGTTTTGCCCCACCCGGCCGGTCGTCGTCGTGTCTGCCGCCCCGCTGCCGGATTCAGCTGCTCCTCCGCCCCCGCCTCCGGTTCCACGACTGCTCGCCTCCAAATTGACCGAATTGGTCACTTCTTCGCCGCCGCATCGGAGCATCGGAGCATTCATGAAAACTCCATGTGCATTAAGCCAAGACATCACCGCACGGACCGGCGCCTGCCGTGCATTCACCTACGTAGAGCGCCTATGTAGCCCGAGGCACTGAGAGGGAGCTTGGGAGATATTGAGGTGCTCGGCAGAGGGAGAGGGGTTCGGTAGGCAGATGGATGAGAGAAACAGAAAAATGGATGGACGGGAAGTCTGTAGGATGGTCACCTCGGTCAATCAGTATGCGCCATTTTGACCATACCAGATTGCCCAAGTATCAGTGACGGGAGCTAGAGTGTGCCCGCCACTAATAAAATGCCATTTTTTTTCTTTTTTTCAATGGATAAAATGTCATTTCATCAATCTTAATTACCTCTTTACTATATTTATCACTTAGTACATAACAGGTAGGTCGAACTCATCGCGACGAAAGCCGCTCCGCCCCTTCCCCGCGCCGCGTGCCACTCCGGCCGCGGCAGCCACCCACCAGCCTTCATGGCTCGGGCCCGTAGGCCAAGCTGTAGTAGGAGCACCAGCCCGGCTCCCCCCCTGCGCCCGGCTCCTGCATCCCCTCTCCCGGTGGTCCGTCGCATGCCTCGGTTGCAAGCGTGCTCTCCCGGCTGGCCGGCTGTCAGATCCGGGCCTTTCGCCGCGTCTTCTGCTCCGGGGTGAGTCCTCAAACGCTGCCCCTCCCTCCGGACCGGTAGATCTGTTGCCTCCGCCCTCCTCCGGGACCCAGCGCCTTAAATCCATCATCGTTGCGCCATCAAACCTTGTCATTCCCCCCCTCTGGAGGAGGCGGGGGGTTGGGTTCAGGTCCTGTCGCGCAAAAACCGGCGAGCCAGCAAGGGGCCGGCGGGCAATAGTAGGCGCTCAGGGGCTCCTTGCTCGAACTGCGGGCGCGCCTCCATGCCTTCGCCCGGCCGCGAGGCCTTCTTAAGGCGCTTCCGTGGGAGGTGCTTTCGATGCCTGAGCAAGCACCACCGGCGCAAATATTGCCGCGACCCGCTGCGATGCATCTCCCGTGAGCGCCAAGGCCACTTCGCCAAAGAGTGTCCCAGCCGCTCCTGCAGCCCAGGAGGGGCCGCCCCCGCTGGATCCAAGCCGGCGACAGCACAGGTGCCGGTGCGGGATCGCCTCTGCTTCGACCCCCCTCCCCCCTGCCGCCTCCGTCGGCCCCTCTCCACTAAGCTCCTCCCATGGCTAGCTTCTCCCACGTGGATCCGGCATGGCGGCCTCGTGAGAGCCACAAGATGGTGCTTGCCACACCGGCCCTAGAGCACGCGGAGTACATCCTCCGGCAGCACGCGGTCACCCTCACGGCTGCGGATCGAGCCCATGCCACAAGCCCCATGGCGGTGGGGAAGGCCATCGACGAGCAGCTCCGCACCCTGCCGCACCAGCTTCGCATCACCGCCCACCACCGCGAGGCCTTCCTGGTGCACTTTGACCTGCCGGCGCACCGTGACAACGCGGTCCGCCGCGGCGTCATCAAGGTGGACGGCTGCAAGTATTTCATCCGCGCCTGGAGCCCGGACGACCATGCGGCCCTCCTGAAGCTGTCCCTCCACGTCTGCATCGTCGTCAAGAACCTGCCCATGCAGCTCTGGAGTTTGGAGGGGCGAACAACGTGTTCGGCGACTTCAGCCGCATCGACAGGCTCGACAGCTGCACGTACGAGCGTGGCCACACCGAGACGTTCGCGTGCTGGCTGTGGGCCTGGGACGTGGCGCACATCCCGACCAAGAGGGCTCTGTGGGTGCTCAAGCGTGGTGCTGGCCACGTCGACGAGATTATCGGCTTCTCCCCGCCGGATCGCAACGTTCCTCCCCCGCCGGGCGTCCATCGCTATGACCTGCTGATCCACGGGGACCACGTGGAGGATTGGAATCTGGTCTCGCACTCGGGGCAGAGCGGGCTCCCCTCCTCGGAAGACGAAGACACCCGCCCCCTCCCCCGCTCGGAGCCTGGGTGTCCGGCGTGGAGGACGGGCAGAGCAGGGCCAGGCGCTCTGTGCCTCGCGTGTCCTCCTCCGTCTGCAGCAGCTTCCCCTCCCTCGGAGAGCGCCGCAACCATGACGGCGACGACCAGGGCAACCGTGGCCAGTCCTATAAGGACGCGTTCCTCGGCCGTGTCCGGCTGTCCAGCGCCAAGGCCCCGGCCGCGGAGGCGCCGCGCCGGAGGAGCTGGACCCCTGCCTCGCGATGCCACCAAGGGTGTCGCGGCCGCTCTGTGGAGCGCGCTGCCCTGCCATCATCCCCGAAGACGGTGCCGCGGGCGACCCCCCTGCCGCTGCAGCCACGCCCCCCCCCCCCCCCCCCCCCCCCCCCCCCCCCCCCCCCCCCCCCCCCCCCCCCCCCCCCCCCCCCCCCGCCCGCCGTCGCCGGAGACCGACCCGATCACCACTTTTTTTCTCCTTCTCCGACTCGGGACGCGCCCTCTCCCAACCACCCCGGTCAGACTGCATGCAACTGGAGTTCGAGAATGCAATGTTGGAGGCGCTTGCCAACCCGCTCTCCTTCAGCGACAAAGACGACCCGACCGAGCAGATGACGAAGGAAGACCACCTGCCGCTTGCCCTGCTGCCTGATGTTCTGCCCTGCATCAACCAACCCACTCCTGTAGCAGTTCAGTTCCAGATTGAGGCTGTCACGCACAAGGTCAACCACCTGCAGCTCCAGGCAAGCCTAGAGGGCGATTCAGCGCAACCCCATCCAGCCTCTGAAGATGACGTGCAACAGCTCTTCAAGACGGTCCAAGCTCCTGTCCTCCCCACCCCAAAGCCTGCCTGCACCTCCGCCCCGCCCAAGTCAAGAGCTTTTTCTGCTCCTTTAAGGCGCAGCGCTCGGCAGGCATCAGCTGCCTCCTCCGTGCCGGTCTCGCAGAGGGCAGCATTAAGGCCGGTGCAAGAACTCGGCAAGATGGGACCAAAGGACAAGATGACCCCGGATGCTGCGGCTGCTTTGATCAAGAAGTTTAACGAGCCACTGACCGTGGAAGACATAGCCACCATTGCGCGCCTAACAAGCCTGAATGTTGATGCTCTGAAGATCGCGGCCGGCATGCTCGGTCCTGATGGTGCGGCCAATGCGGCCCAGTAGTTCTTCATGTGTTATGTAGTTTGTAGGCTTCGTCAACGGCTGGCCCTATGCCAGTTCGAGCTAGGTTTCTCTTCCATGTGTAGTTCTAGGATCATGTTGCGAGGCAGACGACGATGGGGTTTTAGGCCTGTTGGTGGCCGCCGTCGCCCCCCGGACCGATCGGTGGTGTGTTGTACCCCATGTTTTAGTAATGTTAGTCGACGGAGCATATCATCGTGTCCAAATGATTAGGAATCATTGCATCATAATGTCTTGGAATGTTAGAGGGCTAAATGCGCCGGCCAAACGGGAGGCCATTCGTGAAACTGCTGCTACTTACAAAACAGCCATCCTGACGCTGCAAGAAACAAAGATAGATGTCTGGTCTTCAGAAATCACGCGTGAGGTAGGAGGACAGCTCCTGCAGGGTTGTGTGGTTCTCCCGGCCCTGGGGACAAGGGGTGGCATTGCAATTTTCTGGAACAAAGTTGTAGTTCGCATCGAATCACACTTCATTGGTAGATTCATCATCATGGTCAAGGTCACTGAATTAAGCAGCAATGTTCAGTACTGGCTGTCAACGTCATACGGGCCGGCTGAAGAAGCCATTAGGGAGGAGTTCTTTTTTGAGATGGCCAGCATTGCACCACCAGCGGGAGAGCCGGGGCTGATCACAGGAGATTTCAACATGATTTATGAAGTTAGAGACAAAAGCAACTCTAACCTGAACAGGAGGCTTATGGGAAGGTTCAGAAAAGCTTTAGATATTGCGGGCTTAAATGAAATCAAATGCCACAACAGAAGATTCACTTGGAGCAAGGAAAGAGAGAACCCAACCTTCTGCAACATCGATAAGTTCTTCTGCAATGTAGAGTGGGAGGCTTTGCACAATGGTTTCATGCTGAATGCAGCATCCACATCCTTCTCGGATCATGCCCGCTGCTCCTCTCCCCTTGTGCTAGCCCACCGAGACCAGCAAGATTCAAGTTTGAAAACCACTGGCCCAAGTTTCCACACTTCCAAGAAACGGTGATGCATGCATGGAACAAACTAGTCTCCCATGACTGTCCTTACATCAGACTGAAGGTGAAACTACAGAGAACTGCAAAGGATTTAAGGATCTGGAGCAAATCACTATTCAGCAAGGCCAAGATGTAGTTCCATATAGCAAATGAAGTCATTTTAAGATTAGACATCGCCCAAGAGAATAGGCAGCTCACCCAGGAAGAATTTGCACTAAGGAAAATGCTCAAAACCAGAGTGCTCGGTCTTGCGGCAATTGAGAGAGCTAGAAGAAGACAGGCCTCCCGGGTGCTATGGATTAGGGCCGGAGATGCCAGCACAAAATTCTTCCACGCAAAGTGCAACAACAGAAGGAGGAAAAATTATATACACTCTCTGCAAACTAAAGGAGGGGAGGTCTTAACCCAGCACCAGGAGAAGGCCCAAGAGATTTTCAAACATTTTTCAAACCAGTTGGGCACAAGGAAAAACCGGCTTCTCACAATCAATTGGGATCAGCTTCAGTTACCTATTGTGACAGATTTGGGCTTAGATAACCCATTCTCAGAGGGGGAGGTTTGGGCAGCCATTATGAGCTCCCCGGCAGAAAAAGCTCCAGGCCCCGACGGATACACTGGCCAGTTCTTCCGTTCATGCTGGAGCATCATCAAAGACGACATCATGGCTGCCTTCTCAAAATTCTATCGGGCGATCAACACAAACTTTTCTGAGCTGAACAAGGCCTTCATCATGCTGCTACCTAAAAAAGAAGGTGCACGGGAAGTGAAGCATTTCAGACCTAAGTTTGATGGGCTCGGTGGCGGAGCTGATTGCCAAAGTCCTATCTATGAGGCTGGCCGCGATCATTCCTCAGATCATATCCCCTGCGCAATCGGCTTTCCAAAAAGGAAAATGTATTCATGATAGTTATCTATACGTGCAAGGATGCGTAAAATCTCTTCACGGAAGAAACAAGCCTGCTCTGCTCTTCAAATTAGACATAGAAAAAGCGTTCGACTCCATATCTTGGGATTGTCTTCTAGAACTACTTCAACGTCTAGGCTTCCCCGCTAGATGGAGAAACTAGATCTCCATTCTCCTCTCCACGGCGACATCCTCCTGTTTGTTAAATGGTGATGCGGGGCAGGCCATTTGCCACTTGCAGGGCCTGAGGCAAGGCGATCCACTCTCCCCTCTACTGTTCACCATCGCCATCGACCCCCTCTACCGCTTCCTCGACGCTTCTGTAAATCTTGGCATCTTCTCTTCCCTGCCAGGAAGAGGTGCCAGCATGAGGATTAGCCTCTATGCCGACGACGCTGTGATCTTTGACAACCCAATCAGAGAGGAGGTAGACTCGCTGCTACATCTGCTCAATCTTTTCGGGGACGTCTCTGGTCTTCGCCTAAACCAAAGCAAATCCTCGGTGGCCCTGATTAGGTGCAACAGTATAGACATCACTGACGTGCTGCATAGTTTCGGCGGCACCATTGTGGGATTCCCAATGACTTACCTAGGCCTCCCGGTTTCCACTAGTAGAATTCGTTTAGTGCACCTTCATTTCCTCCTCGATAGAATTAGGGCTCACCTCGCGGGATGGAAGGGTAGGCTTATGAATCTTGCTGGTCGTAGAATCCTCGTCTGTAGCGTGCTGACAGCGCTTCCAACATTTGCGATGATGGTGCTGCTGAAGGAAATATGCCCTAGAGGCAATAATAAAGTTATTATTTATTTCCTTATATCAAGATAAATGTTTATTATTCATGCTAGAATTGTATTAACCGGAAACATAATACTTGTGTGAATACATAGATAAACAAAGTGTCACTAGTATGCCTCTACTTGACTAGCTCGTTAATCGAAGATGGTTATGTTTCCTAACCATAAACAAAAGAGTTGTTATTTGATTAACGGGATCACATCATTAGGAGAATGATGTGATGAGGGCCTTAGTGGGCTTTAGTGGAAAGGAGAAATTGAAGGAAATATGCCCTAGAAGCAATAATAAAGTTATTATTTATTTCCTTATATCATGATAAATGTTTATTATTCATGCTAGAATTGTATTAACCGGAAACATAATACATGTGTGAATACATAGACAAACTTAGTGTCACTAGTATGCCTCTACTTGACTAGCTCGTTAATCAAAGATGGTTATGTTTCCTAACCATGAACAAGGTGTTGTTATTTGATTAACGAGGTCACATCATTAGTTGAATGATCTGATTGACATGACCCATTCCATTAGCTTAGCACCCGATCGTTTAGTATGTTGCTATTGCTTTCTTCATGACTTATACATGTTCCTATGACTATGAGATTATGCAACTCCCGTTTGCCGGAGGAACACTTTGTGTGCTACCAAATGTCACAACGTAACTGGGTGATTATAAAGGAGCTCTACAGGTGTCTCCAATGGTAGATGTTGGGTTGGCGTATTTCGAGATTAGGATTTGTCACTCCGATTGCGTAACTGGGTGATTATAAAGGAGCTCTACAGGTGTCTCCAATGGTAGATGTTGGGTTGGCGTATTTCGAGAATAGGATTTGTCACTCCGATTGTCGGAGAGGTATCTCTGGGCCCTCTCGGTAATGCACATCACATAAGCCTTGCAAGCATTGCAACTAATGAGTTAGTTGCGGGATGATGTATTACGGAACGAGTAAAGAGACTTGCCGGTAACGAGATTGAACTAGGTATTGGATACCGATGATTGAATCTCGGGCAAGTAACATACCGATGACAAAGGGAACAACGTATGTTGTTATGCAGTCTGACCGATAAAGATCTTCGTAGAATATGTAGGAGCCAATATGGGCATCCAGGTCCCGCTATTGGTTATTGACCGGAGACGTGTCTTGGTCATGTCTACATTGTTCTCGAACCGTAGGGTCCGCACGCTTAACGTTACGATGACAGTTATTATGAGTTTATGCATTTTGATGTACCGAAGATTGTTCGGAGTCCCGGATGTGATCATGGACATGACGAGGAGTCTCTAAATGGTCAAGACATAAAGATTGATATATTGGAAGCCTATGTTTGGATATCGGAAGTGTTCCGGGTGAAATCGGGATTTTACCGGAGTACCGGGAGGTTACCGGAACCCCCCGGGAGCTATATGGGCCTTAGTGGGCTTTAGTGGAAAGGAGAAAGGGGCAGCCCAAGGTGGGCCGCGCGCCTCCCCCCTCCCCTAGTCCTATTAGGACAAGGAGAGGTGGACGGCCCCCTCTCTCTCTTTCCCCCCTCGAGGAATCCTATTCCAACTAGGATTGGGGGGGGGAATCCTACTCCCAGAGGGAGTAGGACTCCCTTGGCATGCCCTCCTTCGCCGGCCGCCCCCTCCCCCTTGGCTCCTTTATATACGGAGGCAGGGGGGCACCCTAGGACACACAAGTTGATCCTTGAGATCGTTCCTTAGCCGTGTGCGGTGCCCCCTGCCACCATATTCCACCTCGATCATATTGTAGCGGTGCTTAAGCGAAGCCCTGCGATAGTAGAACATCAAGATCGTCACCACGCCGTCATGCTGACGGAACTCCTCCCCGACGCTTTGCTGGATCGGAGCCTGGGGATCATCATCGAGCTGTACGTGTGCTAAGAACTCGGAGGTGCCGGAGTAACGGTGCTTGGATCGGTCGGATCGGGAAGACATACGACTACTTCCTCTACGTTGCGTCAACGCTTCCGCAGTCGGTCTGCATGGGTACGAAGACAACACTCTCCCCTCTCGTTGCTATGCATCACCATGATCTTGCGTGTGCGTAGGAAAATTTTGAAATTACTACGTTCCCCAACAGTGGCATCCCAGCCTAGGTTTTATGGTTTGATGTTATATGCACGAGTAGAACACAAGTGAGTTGTGGGCGATATAAGTCATACTGCCTACCAGCATGTCATACTTTGGTTCGGCGGTATTGTTGGACGAGATGACCGAGACCAACATTACGCGTACGCTTACGCGAGACCGGTTCCCCCGACGTGCTTTGCACATAGGTGGCTTGCGGGCGACTATCTCTCCAACTTTAGTTGAACCGAGTGTGGCTACGCCCGGTCCTTGCGAAGGTTAAAACGGAGTCTATTTGACAAACTATCGTTGTGGTTTTGATGCGTAGGTGAGATTGGTTCTTGCTTAAGCCCGTAGCAGCCACGTAAAAACTTGCAACAACAAAGTAGAGGACGTCTAACTTGTTTTTGCAGGGCATGTTGTGATATGACATGGTCAAGGCATGATGCTGAATTTTATTGTATGAGATGATCATGTTTTGTAACCGAGTTATCGGAAACTGGCAGGAGCCATATGGTTGTCGCTTTATTGTATGCAATGCAATCGCGATGTAATGCTTTACTTTATAACTAAGCGGTAGCGATAGTCGTGGAAGCATAAGATTGGCGAGACGACAACGATGCTACGATGGAGATCAAGGTGTCGCGCCGGTGACGATGGTGATCATGACGGTGCTTCGGAGATGGAGATCACAAGCACAAGATGATGATGGCCATATCATATCACTTATATTGATTGCATGTGATGTTTATCTTTTTATGCATCTTATCTTGCTTTGATTGACGGTAGCATTATAAGATGATCTCTCACTAAATTATCAAGAAGTGTTCTCCCTGAGTATGCACCGTTGCCAAAGTTCGTCGTGCCCAGACACCACGTGATGATCGGGTGTGATAAGCTCTACGTCCATCTATAACGGGTGCAAGCCAGTTTTGCACACGCAGAATACTCAGGTTAAACTTGACGAGCCTAGCATATGCAGATATGGCCTCGGAACACAGAGACCGAAAGGTCGAGCGTGAATCATATAGTAGATATGATCAACATAACGATGTTCACCATTGAAAACTACTCCATCTCACGTGATGATCGGTTATGGTTTAGTTGATTTGGATCACGTGATCACTTAGAGGATTAGAGGGATGTCTATCTAAGTGGGAGTTCTTAAGTAATTTGATTAATTGAACTTAAACTTATCATGAACTTAGTACCTGATAGTATCTTGCTTGTTTATGTTGATTGTAGATAGATGGCTCGTGCTGTTGTTCCGTTGAATTTTAATGCGTTCCTTGAGAAAGCAAAGTTGAAAGATGATGGTAGCAATTACACGGACTGGGTCCGTAACTTGAGGATTATCCTCATTGCTGCACAGAAGAATTACGTCCTGGAAGCACCGCTGGGTGCCAGGCCTGCTGCTGGAGCAACACCAGATGTTATGAACGTCTGGCAGAGCAAAGCTGATGACTACTCGATAGTTCAGTGTGCCATGCTTTACGGCTTAGAATCGGGACTTCAACGACGTTTTGAACGTCATGGAGCATATGAGATGTTCCAGGAGTTGAAGTTAATATTTCAAGCAAATGCCCAGATTGAGAGATATGAAGTCTCCAATAAGTTCTATAGCTGCAAGATGGAGGAGAACAGTTCTGTCAGTGAGCATATACTCAAAATGTCTGGGTATAATAATCACTTGATTCAGATGGGAGTTAATCTTCCAGATGATTGCGTCATTGACAGAATTCTCCAATCACTGCCACCGAGCTACAAGAGCTTCGTGATGAACTATAATATGCAAGGGATGAACAAGACTATTCCCGAGCTCTTCGCAATGCTGAAAGCTGCGGAGGTAGAAATCAAGAAGGAGCATCAAGTGTTGATGGTTAACAAGACCACTAGTTTCAAGAAAAAAGGGCAAAGGGAAGAAGAAGGGGAACTTCAAGAAGAACGGCAAGCAAGTTGCTGCTCAGGAGAAGAAACCCAAGTCTGGACCTAAGCCTGAAACTGAGTGCTTCTACTGCAAGCAGACTGGTCACTGGAAGCGGAACTGCCCCAAGTATTTGGCGGATAAGAAGGATGGCAAGGTGAACAAAGGTATATGTGATATACATGTTATTGATGTGTACCTTACTAGAGCTCGTAGTAGCACCTGGGTATTTGATACTGGTTCAGTTGCTAATATTTGCAACTCGAAACAGGGACTACGGATTAAGTGAACACTGGCAAAGGACGAGGTGACGATGCGCGTGGGAAATGGTTCCAAAGTCGATGTGATCGCGGTCGGCACGCTACCTCTACATCTACCTTCGGGATTAATATTAGACCTAAATAATTGTTATTTGGTGCCAGCGTTGAGCATGAACATTATATCTGGATCTTGTTTGATGCGAGACGGTTATTCATTTAAATCAGAGAATAATGGTTGTTCTATTTATATGAGTAATATCTTTTATGGTCATGCACCTTTGAAGAGTGGTCTATTTTTGATGAATCTCGATAGTAGTAACACACATATTCATAATGTTGAAGCCAAAAGATGCAGAGTTGATAATGATAGTGCAACTTATTTGTGGTACTGCCATTTGGGTCATATCGGTATAAAGCGCATGAAGAAACTCCATACTGATGGACTTTTGGAACCACTTGATTATGAATCACTTGGTACTTGCGAACCGTGCCTCATGGGCAAGATGACTAAAACGCCGTTCTCCGGTACTATGGAGAGAGCAACAGATTTATTGGAAATCATACATACCGATGTATGTGGTCCGATGAATATTGAGGCTCGTGGCGGATATCGTTATTTTCTCACCTTCACAGATGACTTAAGCAGATATGGGTATATCTACTTAATGAAACACAAGTCTGAAACATTTGAAAAGTTCAAATAATTTCAGAGTGAAGTTGAAAATCATCGTAACAAGAAAATAAAGTTTCTACGATCTGATCGTGGAGGAGAATATTTGAGTTACGAGTTTGGTGTACATTTGAAACAATGCGGAATAGTTTCGCAACTCACGCCACCCGGAACACCACAGCGTAATGGTGTGTCCGAACGTCGTAATCGTACTTTACTAGATATGGTGCGATCTATGATGTCTCTTACTGATTTACCGCTATCGTTTTGGGGTTATGCTTTAGAGACGGCCGCATTCACGTTAAATAGGGCACCATCAAAATCCGTTGAGACGACGCCTTATGAACTATGGTTTGGCAAGAAACCAAAGTTGTCGTTTCTTAAAGTTTGGGGCTGCGATGCTTATGTGAAAAAGCTTCAACCTGATAAGCTCGAGCCCAAATCGGAGAAACGTGTCTTCATAGGATACCCAAAGGAGAGTGTTGGGTACACCTTCTATCACAGATCCGAAGGCAAGACATTCGTTGCTAAGAATGGATCCTTTCTAGAGAAGGAGTTTCTCTCGAAAGAAGTGAGTGGGAGGAAAGTAGAACTTGACGAGGTAACTGTACCTGCTCCCTTATTGGAAAGTAGTACATCACAGAAAACTGTTTCTGCGACACCTATACCAATTAGTGAGGAAGCTAATGATGATGATCATGAAACTTCAGGACAAGATACTACTGAACCTCGTAGATCAACCAGGGCGAGATCCGCACCAGAGTGGTACGGTAATCCTGTTCTGGAAATCTTGCTGCTAGATCATGATGAACCTACGAACTATGAAGAAGCGATGGTGAGCCCAGATTTCGCAAAGTGGCTTGTAGCCATGAAATCTGAGATGGGATCCATGTATGAGAACAAAGTATGGACTTTGGTTGACTTGCCCGATGATCGGCAAGCAATTGAGAATAAATGGATCTTCAAGAAGAAGACTGACGATGATGGTAATGTTACTGTCTACAAAGCTCGACTCGTCGCAAAAGGTTTTCGACAAGTTCAAAGGGTTGACTACGATGAGACCTTCTCACCCGTAGCGATGCTTAAGTCTGTCCGAATCATGTTAGCAATTGCCGCATTTTATGATTATGAAATTTGGCAGATGGATGTCAAAACTGCATTCCTGAATGGATTTCTGGAAGAAGAGTTGTATATGATGCAACCAGAAGGTTTTTTCAATCCAAAGGGAGCTAGCAAAGTGTGCAAGCTCCAGCGATCCATTTATGGACTGGTGCAAGCCTCTCGGAGTTGGAATAAACGCTTTGATAGTGTGATCAAAGCATTTGGTTTTATACAGACTTTTGGAGAAGTCTGTATTTACAAGAAAGTGAGTGGGAGCTCTGTAGCATTTCTGATATTATATGTGGATGAAATATTACTAATTGGAAATGATATAGAATTTCTGGATAGCATAAAGGGATACTTGAATAAAAGTTTTTCAATGAAAGACCTCGGTGAAGCTGCTTACATATTAGGCATTAAGCTCTATAGAGATAGATCAAGACGCTTAATTGGACTTTCGAAAAGCACATACCTTGACAAAGTTTTGAAGAAGTTCAAAATGGATCAAGCAAAGAAAGGGTTCTTGCCTGTGTTACAAGGTGTGAAGTTGAGTAAGAATCAATGCCCGACCACTGCAGAAGATAGAGAGAAAATGAAAGATGTTCCCTATGCTTCAGCCATAGGCTCTATCATCTATGCAATGCTGTGTACCAGACCTGATGTGTGCCTTGCTATAAGTTTAGCAGGGAGGTACCAAAGTAATCCAGGAGTGGATCACTGGACAGCGGTCAAGAACATCCTAAAATACCTGAAAAGGACTAAGGATATGTTTCTCGTATATGGAGGTGACAAAGAGCTCACCGTAAAAGGTTATGTTGATGCAAGCTTTGACACTGATCCGGACGATTCTAAATCGCAAACCGAATACGTGTTTACATTAAACGGTGGAGCTGTTAGTTGGTGCAGTTCTAAACAAAGCGTCGTAGCGGGATCTACATGTGAAGCGGAATACATAGCTGCTTCGGAAGAAGCGAACGAAGGAGTCTGGATGAAGGAGTTCATATCCTATCTAGGTGTCATACCTAGTTCATCGGGTCCAATGAAAATCTTTTGTGACAATACTGGTGCAATTGCCTTGGCAAAGGAATCCAGATTTCACAAGAGGACCAAGCACATCAAGAGACGCTTCAATTCCATCCGGGATCTAGTCCAGGTGGGAGACATAGAGATTTGCAAGATACATATAGATCTGAATGTTGTAGACCCGTTGACTAAGCCTCTTCCACGAGGAAAACATGATCAGCACCAAGGCTCCATGGGTGTTAGAATCATTACTGTGTAATCTAGATTATTGACTCTACTGCAAGTGGGAGACTGAAGGAAATATGCCCTAGAGGCAATAATAAAGTTATTATTTATTTCCTTATATCATGATAAATGTTTATTATTCATGCTAGAATTGTATTAACCGGAAACATAATACATGTGTGAATACATAGACAAACTTAGTGTCACTAGTATGCCTCTACTTGACTAGCTCGTTAATCAAAGATGGTTATGTTTCCTAACCATGAACAAGGTGTTGTTATTTGATTAACGAGGTCACATCATTAGTTGAATGATCTGATTGACATGACCCATTCCATTAGCTTAGCACCTGATCGTTTGGTATGTTGCTATTGCTTTCTTCATGACTTACACATGTTCCTATGACTATGAGATTATGCAGCTCCCGTTTGCCGGAGGAACACTTTGTGTGCTACCAAACGTCACAAGTAACTGGGTGATTATAAAGGAGTTCTATGTACCGACGATTGAATCTCGGGCAAGTAACATACCGATGACAAAGGGAACAACGTATGTTGTTATGCAGTCTGACCGATAAAGATCTTCGTAGAATATGTAGGAGCCAATATGGGCATGCAGGTCCCGCTATTGGTTATTGACCGGAGACGTGTCTCGGTCATGTCTACATTGTTCTCGAACCGTAGGGTCCGCACGCTTAACATTACGATGACAATTATTATGAGTTTATGCATTTTGATGTACCGAAGATTGTTCGGAGTCCCGGATGTGATCATGGACATGACGAGGAGTCTCAAAATGGTCGAGACATAAAGATTGATATATTGGAAGCCTATGTTTGGATATCGGAAGTGTTCCGGTTGAAATCGGGATTTTACCGGAGTACCGGGAGGTTACCGGAACCCCCCGGGAGCTATATGGGCCTTAGTGGGCTTTAGTGGAAAGGAGAAAGGGGCAGCCCAAGGTGGGCCGCGCGCCTCCCCCCTCCCCTAGTCCTATTAGGACAAGGAGAGGTGGCCGGCCCCCCCTCTCTCTTTCCCCCCTCGAGGAATCCTATTCCAACTAGGATTGGGGGGGGGGGGGGAATCCTACTCCCAGAGGGAGTAGGACTCCCTTGGCGCGCCCTCCTTGGCCGACCGCCCCCTCCCCCTTGGCTCCTTTATATACGGAGGCAGGGGGCACCCTAGGACACACAAGTTGATCCTTGAGATCGTTCCTTAGCCGTGTGCGGTGCCCCCTGCCACCATATTCCATCTCGATCATATTGTAGCGGTACTTAGGCGAAGCCCTGCGACAGTAGAACATCAAGATCGTCACCACGCCATCGTGCTGACAGAACTCCTCCCCGACGCTTTGCTGGATCGGAGCCCGGGGATCGTCATCGAGCTGTACGTGTGCTAAGAACTCGGAGGTGCCGGAGTAACGGTGCTTGGATCGGTCGGATCGGGAAGACGTACAACTACTTCCTCTACGTTGCGTCAACGCTTCCGCAGTCGGTCTGCGTGGGTACTTAGACAACACTCTCCCCTCTCGTTGCTATGCATCACCATGATCTTGCGTGTGCGTAGGAAAATTTTGAAATTACTACGTTCCCCAACAGAAAGGGGCAGCCCAAGGTGGGCCGCGCGCCTCCCCCCTCCCCTAGTCCTATTAGGACAAGGAGAGGTGGCCGGCCCCCCTCTCTCTCTTTCCCCCTCGGGGAATCCTATTCCAACTAGGATTGGGGGGGGGAGTCCTACTCCCGGTAGGAGCAGGACTCCTCCTGCGCCCTCCTCCTGGCCGGCCGCCCCTCCCCCTTGGATCCTTTATATACGGGGGCAGGGGGGCACCTCTAGACACACAAGTTGATCCTTGAGATCGTTCCTTAGCCGTGTGCGGTGCCCCCTGCCACCATATTCCACCTTGATCATATTGTAGCGGTGCTTAGGCGAAGCCCTGCGACGGTAGAACATCAAGATCGTCACCATGTCGTCGTTCTGACGAAACTCCTCCCCGACGCTTTGCTGGATCGGAGCCCGGGGATCGTCATCGAGCTGTACGTGTGCTAAGAACTCGGAGGTGCCGGAGTAACGGTGCTTGGATCGGTCGGATCGGGAAGACGTACAACTACTTCCTCTACGTTGCGTCAACGCTTCCGCAGTCGGTCTGCGTGGGTACTTAGACAACACTCTCCCCTCTCGTTGCTATGCATCACCATGATCTTGCGTGTGCGTAGGAAAATTTTGAAATTACTACGTTCCCCAACAGAAAGGGGCAGCCCAAGGTGGGCCGCGCGCCTCCCCCCTCCCCTAGTCCTATTAGGACAAGGAGAGGTGGCCGGCCCCCCTCTCTCTCTTTCCCCCTCGGGGAATCCTATTCCAACTAGGATTGGGGGGGGGAGTCCTACTCCCGGTAGGAGCAGGACTCCTCCTGCGCCCTCCTCCTGGCCGGCCGCCCCTCCCCCTTGGATCCTTTATATACGGGGGCAGGGGGGCACCTCTAGACACACAAGTTGATCCTTGAGATCGTTCCTTAGCCGTGTGCGGTGCCCCCTGCCACCATATTCCACCTTGATCATATTGTAGCGGTGCTTAGGCGAAGCCCTGCGACGGTAGAACATCAAGATCGTCACCATGTCGTCGTTCTGACGAAACTCCTCCCCGACGCTTTGCTGGATCGGAGCCCGGGGATCGTCATCGAGCTGTACGTGTGCTAAGAACTCGGAGGTGCCGGAGTAACGGTGCTTGGATCGGTCGGATCGAGAATACGTACGACTACTTCCTCTACGTTGCGTCAACGCTTCCGCAGTCGGTCTGCGTGGGTACGTAGATAACACTCTCCCCTCTCGTTGCTATGCACCACCATGATCTTGCGTGTGCGTAGGAAATTTTTTGAAATTACTGCGTTCCCCAACAATGGTGCGATCTATGATGTCTCTTATCGATCTACCACTATCGTTTTGGGGTTATGCATTAAAGACAGCTGCATTCACGTTTAAAAGGGCACCATCTAAGTCCGTTGAGACGACACAATCTGAACTGTGGTTTGTCAAGAAACCAAAGTTGTTGTTTCTTAAAGTTTGGGATTGTGATGCTTATATGAAAAAGTTTCATCCTGATAAGCTCAAACCCAAATCGGAGAAATATGTCTTCATAGGATACCCAAAGGAGACTGTTGGATATACCTTCTATCACAAATCCGAAGGCAAGACTTTTGTTGCTAAATTCGGAGTTTTTCTAGAGAAGGAGTTTCTCTCGAAAGAAGTGAGTGGGAGAAAAGTAGAACTTGATGAGGTAACTGTACCTGCTCCCTTATTGGAAAGTAGTTCATCATAGAAATCTGTTCCTGTGACTACTACACCAATTAGTGAGGAAGCTAATGATGATGATCATGTAACTTCATATCAAGTTACTACCGAATCTCGTAGGTAAACCAGAGTGAGATCCGCACCAGAGTGGTACAGTAATCCTGTTCTGGAAGTCATGTTACTAGACCATGACGAACTTGCGAACTATGAGGAAGCGATGATGAGCCCTGATTCCGCGAAATGGTTTGAGGCCATAAAATCTGAGATATGATCCATGTATGAGAACAAAGTATGGACTTTGATGGATTTGCCCGATGATCGGCAAGCCATAGAAAATAAATGGATCTTCAAGAGGAAGACGGACGCTGATAGTAGTGTTACTATCTACAAAGTTAGAATTGTCGCAAAAGGTTTTCGACAAGTTCAAGGTGTTGACTACGATGAGATTTTCTCACTCTTATATATGCTTAAGTCTGTCCGAATCATGTTAGCAATTGCCGCATTTTATGAAATCTGGCAAATGGATAAACAAAACTGCATTCCTTAATGGATTTCTTAAAGAAGAGTTGTATATGATGCAACCAGAAGGTTTTGTCAATCCTAAAGGTGTTAACAAAATATGCAAGCTCCAACGATCCATCTATGGACTGGTGCAAGCATCTCGGAGTTGGAATATACGCTTTGATAAGTTGATCAAAGTGTATAGTTTTATACAGACTTACGGTGAAGGCTGTATTTACAAGAAAGTGAGTGGGAGCACTACAACATTTCTGATAAGTATATGTGAACAACATATTGTTGATCGGAAATAATGTATAATTTTCTGGAAAGCATAAAGGAATATTTGAAAGGAGTTTTTCAAAGAAAGACCTCGATAAAGCTGCTTACATATTGAGCATCAAGATCTATAGAGATAGATCAAGACGCTTGATAAGTTTTTTCAATGAGTACATACCTTGACAAGATTTTGAAGTAGTTCAAAATGGAACAGTCAAAGAAAGAGTTCTTGCCTGTGTTGCAAGGTGTGAAATTGAGTAAGACTCAAAGCCCGACCACGGCAGAAGATAGAAATAGAATGAAAGTCATTCCCTATGCCCCAGCCATAGGTTCTATAATGTATGCCATGCTGTGTACCAGATCTATTGTATACCCTACACTGTGTTAAGCAAGGGAGTACAATAGTGATCTAAGAGTAGATCACTGGACAGCGGTCAAAATTCTCCTTAGTGGAATAAGGAAATATTTCTCAATTATGGAGGTGACAAAAAGGTTGGTCGTAAAAAGTTACGTCGATGCAAGTTTTGACACAGATCTGGATGACTCTAAGTCTCGATCTAGATACATATTGAAAGTGGGAGCAATAAGCTAGAGTAGCTCCGTGCAGAGCATTGTTGATATAGAAATTCGCAAAATACTTACGGATCTGAATGTGACAGACCGTTGACTAAAATTATCTCACAAGCAAAACATGATCACACCTTAGTACTCTTTGGGTGTTAATCACATAGCGATGTGAACTAGATTACTGACTCTAGTAAACCCTTTGGGTGTTGATCACATATCGATGTGAACTATGGGTGTTAATCACATGGTGATGTGAACTATTGCTGTTAAATCACATGGCGATGTGAACTAGATTATTGACTCTAGTGCAAGTGGGAGACTGAAGGAAATATTCCCTAGAGGCAATAATAAAGTTATTATTTATTTCCTTATATCATGATAAATGATTATTATTCATGCTAGAATTGTATTAACTAGAAACATACTACTTGTGTGAATACATAGACAAACAAAGTGTCACTAGTATGCCTCTACTTGACTAGCTCGTTAATCGAAGATGGTTATGTTTCCTAACCATAAACAAAAGAGTTGTTATTTGATTAACGGGATCACATCATTAGGAGAATGATGTGATTGACATGACCCATTCCATTAGCTTAGCACCCGATCGTTTAGTATGTTGCTATTGCTTTCTTCATGACTTATACATGTTCCTATGACTATGAGATTATGCAACTCCCGTTTGCCGGAGGAACACTTTGTGTGCTACCAAACGTCACAACGTAACTGGGTGATTATAAAGGAGCTCTACAGGTGTCTCCAAAGGTACATGTTGGGTTGGCGTATTTCAAGATTAGGATTTGTCACTCCGATTGTCGGAGAGGTATCTCTGGGCCCTCTCGGTAATGCACATCACATAAGCCTTGCAAGCATTGCAACTAATGAGTTAGTTGTGAGATGATGTATTACGGAACGAGTAAAGAGACTTGCCGGTAACGAGATTGAACTAGGTATTAAGATGCCGACGATCGAATCTCGGGCAAGTAACATACCGATGACAAAGGGAACAACGTATGTTGTTATGCGGTCTGACGGATAAAGATCTTCGTAGAATACGTGGGAGCCAATATGAGCATCCAGGTTCCGCTATTGGTTATTGACTGGAGACGTGTCTCGGTCATGTCTACATTGTTCTCGAACCCGTAGGGTCCGCACGCTTAAGGTTTCAATGACAGTTATATTATGAGTTTATGAGTTTTGATGTACCGAAGGAGTTTGGAGTCCCGGATGAGATCGGGGACATGACGAGGAGTCTCGAAATGGTCGAGACGTAAAGATCGATATATTGGACGACTATATTCGGACATTGGAAAGGTTCCGAGTGATTCGGGTATTTTTTGGAGTACCGGAGAGTTACGGGAATACGTATTGGGCCTTATTGGGCCATACGGGAAAGAAGAAAAAGGGCCTCAAGGGTGGCCGCACCCCTCCCCTTGGTCTGGTCCGAATTGGACTAGGGAAGGGGGGCGCCCCCTTCCTTCCTTCTCCTTTTCCCTTCCTCTTTTCCTATTCCATATGGGAGGTGGAATCCTACTAGGACTAGGGAGTCCTAGTAGGACTCCACACTTGGCGCGCCCCCTCCTAGGGCCGGCCTCCTCCTCCCTTGCTCCTTTATATACGGGGGCAAGGGGGCACCTCTAGACACAAGTTGATCCACGTGATCATATTTTTAGCCGTGTGCGGTGCCCCCTTCCATCATAATCCTCGATAATATTGTAACGGTGCTTAGGCGAAGCCCTGCGACGGTAGAACATCAAGATC
Source organism: Triticum urartu (assembly GCF_003073215.2). Lineage (NCBI taxonomy): Eukaryota > Viridiplantae > Streptophyta > Magnoliopsida > Poales > Poaceae > Triticum > Triticum urartu. The sequence continues at coordinate 702,596,625 of NC_053024.1, read as the reverse complement.
GTCACCACGCCGTCGTGCTGACGGAACTCTTCCCCGACACTTTGCTGGATCGGAGTCCGGGGATCGTCATCGAGCTGAACGTGTGCTAAAACTCGGAGGTGCCGTAGTTTCGGTGCTTGATCGGTCGGGCCGTGAAGACGTACGACTACATCAATCGTGTTGTGCTAACGCTTCCGCTGTCGGTCTACAAGGGTACGTAGATCACACTCTCCCCTCTCGTTGCTATGCATCACCATGATCTTGCGTGTGCGTAGGAATTTTTTTGAAATTACTACGTTCCCCAATAGCTGCGGCTCCCAAAAAAGCTTCTGAAGGATATGGACAAGGCCAGGCGGCGATTCCTCTGGGCGCATGACGAAGAATTGTCAGGTGGAAAGTGCAAAGTGAACTGGAAAAATGTATGCTCTCCCACCCAAAAGGGTGGGCTTGGCATTCAGGATCTTCACCTTTTCGGCAGAGCACTACGTCTCCGGTGGCTTTGGCTCGAATGGATGCAGCCGGACAGGCCTTGGAAAGCTTTCCCAATCCCGTGTGACAGCAATGACAGGGCCCTCTTCTCTCGAGTCACGAAGATTGCCATCGGAGACGGCAAGACGGCGAAATTTTGGACCTGTCACTGGTTGGGAGACGAACCACTCTGCCAAACTTTCCCAATGCTGTTCAAGCGATCTAGAAGCAAGCTTAAAACTGTGGCCGAGGCTCTATAAAATGATAGCTGGATCTGCAGCCTTGGCAATGGGCGGTATGAAGAAATAGTACATGATGTGGTCAGGTTGGCACGCATGATCAGAGAGCATGGAGGAATGATCAATGAGCAACGGGCAGATAGGATCATTTGGACAGGAAACGAAAAGTATCCTACTCCACGAGCTCTGCCTACAATGCCCAGTTCGAAAACCTACCAAAAAATGGAATGAAATCAGCCATTTGGAAGGTATGGGCCCTTGGCAAGATCAAAATCTTCTCCTGGCTAATTCATCGGGATAGAGTGTGGTGTAATGACCGTCTACAACGACGACAATGGCCAAACCCATACTTCTGCCAGTTTTGCCTCAAAAACCTGGAGTGCTCCGTTCATCTCTTCTGGAACTGCCCATTCACGCGATCAGTCTGGGCAAAGGTGGCGAACTGGAAAGGATGTTCGTCGCTCGCCCCGCCTCTGCAGGATCGGCGATGCACACCCTCGGCAGTTAAGGCCATTGTGGATACAACAAGAGCGGAAAACAGGAGGGGAGTGAAGACTATGATCATGGCTACCACCTGGGCAATTTGGATGGAAAGAAACAACTGTACCTTCAGAACGAAGAACGCTGTTCTGAAGGATGTCATCGACGCCATTCGACGCATGATGGAGCACTGGCGGCTAGCCGGAGCAAAATCTATTGAGCCCCCTTTTGGGGATTTAGGTGTGACATAGTTTTCTTGTAGTTCTTTTTGCTGGGAGCTGCAGGACGAAGGCCCTCCCCTGTTGTATCTTTTCTTTCTTCCCTTGATCGCTTGATCAAACTTTGTTTTCCATTTGCTCTCTCCTAAATCAATCAAAGCCAGCCAAGCTGGATCTTTCAAAAAAAAACTTAGTACATAACATGACAAATTACTTACTCTGTAACTTTACCATATTTACCATGTAGCACATAATACAAAAAGTTACTTGCTCCAATGTCTTGGACCTCGAAGCTTTGAGAACGTCCTAAGAAATTTTTCTGGGCTTTTTTTGTGTGAAATTTTTCGATCTATTCATCACATGTCATGACAGTACAAGTAACATTAGAAGTAATAAAAAGTACATTCATTTTCGTAGACCATTTAGCGACGACTACAAAACCCTACTTGCCTTCAAAAATACGCCTAAAAAAACAACAACCCTCTTGCCGGCAAGGGCCGGGGTCCACGGGAACACCATGGCCCCAAGGCCACACGAGACGGGGCAGACCGGCGGAGGCGTTGGTGGAAGGTAGAAGAACCCTAATCGCGTGTGGACTCCGCTGCAAGGGGCAAAGGGGTACGCAGGCTTGCACGCGATCCAATTAACACAAGTGAATTGATTTAATACGTGAGCTACATATATAGGAAAACAAATTCGTGGATTTTAATAGGGAACACTATCATGTGCTAAAAAATTCATGAATTTGTTTTGTTTTTATAAAGTATATCATCATGAAACTTTGTTGGATGTACATATGGATTTTTTCTTAGAATTTGTTGAAACATCAAAAGTAAAACTTAGAGTTTTTATTGAAAAGGGGCTCCACACGGTGCCCGAGCTCTACAAGGAGTTTCCTGGTGCACGTGACTTATTATATAGGACTCTCAAAGCGACCTTGGGCTGCATGTGTAGAGCGAGCGCGCACGCTAGAAGCTACTACCAGTTACTCACCCTTATTTACTTTGCCTTATCTAGTAAGCCACCGCAGCCTAGATATTTTTGGGGTTTTCTCCGCCAGCGCCAGCCACCTCTCTGAGCTCGAGTCCGGGGACTCCGCACAGTCTGCCTCCACCGCGTCCGCAGCCGGCCGGCACTCCGCTACAGAGGCTGCCGTTGACCAGTCTGTCCAGGTCCAGCCGACGGTGGGAGAGTAGGTCAGTCTTGTGCTATTTTTCTCCGATGCGAGCAGAGATTTCTTACTCATACTCAACTAATCAGTTGGAAATTGGATCATGAATGTCTTTTCAGATGCTCAACTAATCAGCTGTTGTTTTACCGTATTCATCAAAATCATTAGAACAGCGTGATTTGAATTTGATGCTCGGTGGTTTCTTTCATCCGCATTGCTTTTTCTTTTTCTTTCCAAAAGAGGGATTTTTAGCTTTCTATCAAGTATCAAGAATATACAGATTCAGATGGACATTCAGTAAGTTGCGGCCATCCCCGCCGCCGGCCAACCCTCGAACCAACCCCTTTCTGGCGCGGACGACCACCCCGCACCTGTACAGCCAATCCTTTGAATGGCCTCGTTCGGTGATGTGGCTAATGGCCACGGCGTCCTTGTCTTCGCTTCGCTCCCGGCCTTACCACCGCTGCTCATGTCGTCCCGTCTCCGTCCCCGCGTTATGGTTTGCCATCTTCTTAGAGAGAAGTCTGAGGGCATCATAGTTCAGGGTTAACCTGATCCCTGACCGAGCCGCCGTTTTGACTGGCAGCCGGCGAGCCGGACCGGACAGGACCGAGCAGGTTAGCGGTCCTCTTTTCAGCAATCGGACAGCCGGTGACTCACGTAGATCTCGATGGCGGAGTCGGGGACGTCGGGGAAACAGGGATGGCGACGCAATCGACAATGAACGACGGCGGCCAAAGTTGGGGATGGAGGATCGTGGCGACGGCTTCGGGGCAAATCCGGCCATTTGCTTGTGCGGGGAAGGAGATCCCAAGGTGGCGGACCTGCTGAACAAGGTGGTTATTCGAGGGGAGGCCGGTGGATGTCAGATTAGAGATTACATGATTGTTGATAACAATGTGAACTTACTACTGTTCACAACCATGTACTAGTTTTTCGGTTGTCATTACAACAATGAAACTTGTCGAGCAGATATGCTAGTTTACGATTTAATCATTTTTAAGCGAAAATGCATATGATTCTTTACCTTACACATTCTTTACTATGTGGCCTCTCTCCCTGTTTTTTCTCTTCTTCCCGTTTTCTTCAGGACCACGGCACAATTTTTAGTTGCAAGCAGGCTCTCCCTGAACTTAAGACATGCAACATCACTTGATACCACACTTATAATCTATTAGGACGATCGTTTCAGAAATTTCCACCACCTAGGATAGCATGGTAAAAGCCAATGCATTGGTAGTGACGACCTACGATAAGGGCAACTCTATCAAAGTCATTAGAACCAGAGCTTTTAAAAAGACTTTAGAGTGAACTGTATAAAAAAATTCAAAGCCTCAAGTGCAAGGTTGCCAAGTAAGACACACTATAGAACACATCCTTTGGTGTTTACAACTTTGTTTCGACCACTTCTCTCCCACGAGAGACCAGGAGAAACCATAGGCACTGCCACCCCTACCCCTTTCCTTCTTCCCCGTCACTCGCCGCCGCCAAGGTCTGCCGCCTGGTGAAGCCCGGCCTGCGTCAACATCTGCGACGGTCCTCTTCCTCCTTGTCTGGTCGGCTGTGGTGCGGGTGCGACATCTTGGTGGGGATGCCTCGCCTTGGCACAGGGCATGGTGCTAGGCGGTGCCTTAGCAGTGGAGGTTCCCATATCATGCTCCAGAGGTCTTATTTGGTGGCGAATTGTCTTCCCCGGGGTGGATAGGTACTCAGGGTTCCCCTGTTTGGCATGGGTGAGAGGCCCCGGGTGAAAGCCTTGTGCTCCGGTGCCAGAAGCAACGATGCTTTGGGTGTCACGTCCATCTTGGGGGAGCCGCTATGGTTCTTCTCGTCGAGCCAATGGTCCGGGTGAAAACCCTTGACCGTACCTTCGGTCTCGACGGTGGTGGCTAGTTGTTTTGTATTCCTCCTGACGACGTCATCGTGTAGCCCAGGTTACCTCGGGGGCACCACGCAATTGTTTGCGGACATTTTCGGATCATAGCACGAAGTTTCCTCAACCATGGCACGAGTGGTCGCACTTGCCCCCTTATGTTCTACGTGGTCCTCGTTGGATCCACTCGTGGCCCTTTTTGTCCGTAGGCAGGCTCGGGCTCCACGATTCAGAGTGGGTTGGCAGGGCCCCTCTTCGGATATAACTTGGTATGAATGCCGGAACGAGATCCGATGATTTCCCTTGGTGTCTAGTCTTAGTCCATGTCAGTATTCTAGGTTGATTTGTATTTGGTTGTGGTTTCTCTTGTATTCCCGGCTTTCTTTGATCTGCTTTGTAAGAGGATTTTTTCGTCACCATGTATAGGTATGGTTGTGTTGCTTTATATATAAAGTAGGGCGGAAGCCTTTTTGGCATAACACATCCTTCATATTTTTTCACCTTATAAGACCAATTTGTTCATGGGTTTATAGAATACCCCCTCCTCCTCTCCTTCGGGATAAGGAAAGAAACGTTGGTGCCCAGGTCCCCAACCTCATTGTGGCTACCCAAGCGAGTGGACTTCCAAGCCGGCGCGGGCGCGCACATCACTACATGCCATCTCTATAAGCCGCCTGAAGACCGAAGGGGACAAACACCACCACCACCACCACTCGGAGTGCTAGAGTCGGCCGATGGCCGAGACCACACAATTCGATTTTGCAGAGCACGGGGGTGGAACGAGCACCCATGACAAGGATGAAGAATAGAGCCCATGTGGCTTCTAGCATGCCCACCATCGAGGCAACATGACCCATTCACAGGGCTCATGAGAATTCCGACACCAAGAGGATTGAGCCCTTGCCGGTTCAGACGTGCTACTCCGGGCATATCTCATGACTTGCAACTGGAGTTGTGACCCGTCGAACGCAAGCAAGGCTGCCTCAAGGAGCAGGACGAGGGGCACGAGGAGGCTAAGAGGCTCATCGGTACTATGGTCGCCACGACAATAGTACCCTCGCCGCGGATCTATGGTATCTCACAAGAGTCTGGTGGGAAGGAAGCTGGCCACATCCAACTCTACATTTCTGCCTATCCGCGACTATCGCATTTCGGCATTTGTGACTATCGCATTTCGGCATTTGTGCCTATCCGTTGCTACTGCCATCTATCTAGCTCTATGTCCTACAGGACCACCTTCTCTACGATGAAGCCAACAAGGTTGTCGAGTGAATCATCAAGGCTATCACAAACCACAATCGACAAGCTCACCTCTCTTGACGCGAGATCCCTCTCCAGGCGATGCCACGATGGAGCTCCATTCGGAGCGTCGGAGGTGGATTTCCCGATGACAGAACTCGATTCAGGGTGATCCCGTCAGACTAACATAAATATACAACACATTTTAAATTATTGCATCTAATATCTATGTATAAGGGATGAAGATTCTTTTTTAAAGTTAAGGCTGAAGGGTTGTTTCTAAAGGGCATTCCAAATGTTTTGAAGGCTGTGTGCCTTTTACGAGTTCTGCTAGAGAGGTTTGTTTAGCAAGCAGACTTTAAAATGGCAATTCTAAAATATTGTGTGCTTTTGGGGGATCTACTAGAGTTAGAGCATCTATAGTCGGACAAAATCCGCTACCTAAACATTCATGGACGCACCCCCAGACATCGTTGGACGGCTCCTCATTTGTCCTCGGGACAACTACACTCCTGGTATATACAAATCTTTAAACCCATGCACGATCCATCATATATCACAAATTCATTACCAATTCAACAAAGCAAGATAAACCACAATTCAATAATCATCACATGCCAAAAGAAAATACGACATTTCATAGATAGGCGATACAAGAATGAAGCATTCGGCGCTTGCTTTGTGCGTGTTGATCTCCTTCTTCTTAGCCTCAAGCCACTTGGCGGTTTCTCTTTGGCACAGTGGTTGTCCCTCCTTCCCTCGACCTTCCCAGTCTTCTTCATCCAATCAAATGGATTATTCGGAGCTTATGTCATCGTTTTTCTTCAACTTCTTCTTCTCGTTCTTGAGGTCATTGATGAGTTGTTACCACTTTGGTTCCCCGTTCAATTTCAACCAATAATGACACATAGTTAACGGGTTCCCCTCAGTTTGTTGGTAAAAAAGTGGCCGTCACCCCTATCTAGCAAACAAGAATCACTCATGGCAATGCAACAAACAAAGCTAGCAATGCTAATGATGACATAACGAGGCAAATCAACTGGCGAGACTATTGACTCCAATGCCAAATTGGTTCCCGCCAACCACCAAAGAATAGTGGCCACAGAACTTGTTAACGCTCTCTTGGAGGATTTACCATCTATGTTGGATGGAGGCCTCACTACAGGTGGAATGGATAGGGTCGACTTCACACATTCCTTGTGTTCATGTTAATGCTTGTTGATCGTTTTCCAATACTTGTTGCCCTTTTTCTTGGTTCCACATATAGGGTCCATGTTTGTGTCAAACCAAGCTTGACACAACAAAACATCCTCATGGCTTGTGAATGTCAGACCGCTTGCCTTGGTAACTTCTTTTTTCTGTTAATAGTGGCCGATGTTTTCCCAACATCATACATAGAAGAGTTGGTATTCCCAAGTCATAATGCATAGGCTTTTGACCGTCATTGATCATCTCTGTCATGATAGCCTCCTATGATTACAAATAAACTATTAACATATGCAACAAAAACATTCAATGGCATATGCAATAAGTTGATTGAATGGTATATGCATCCTTAATTTGATCCAATGGAGTATGAACGGACATACAAATCAATAAAAATGGGCAAAAGATCTATTGTGTCATGCTCTGCCATTTCGTCGAATAGGACGTGGGTAGACCCGGCTATTCACGGGGTTATCCGTGTCCGGTGGAGTTACGAGGAATCATACAAAATGTCAAGCATATCATGTTGCGTCGAGTCATCCGGAATCCTCGGCCATTTGGACGACGAACAAACTTGGTCGCAAGCGGGGCGGATGTCGTGTTCTCGGCAGCAGGGCGGACATGTACGGACGGTGAGATCGGCCGCATCGGACTGGATGCGTCCATGTTGATGTGGACCACCTCCTTATCTGTAGCCTCCTGCTCGTGCTACTTCCCTCCCCGCTCCCTCCGAATGACATTCTCTGCCTTGAAACCGACCACCACAGACTGCGCCGAGGCATCATCCATGCTGGCGGTAGAGGACGGGGTACTTGGCGATGACATATACGAAGCTAGACACGGGCAGCGGTGCGGTCAGGGAACAATGGTGAAGAACGGTGAAGGCTCGGACGCAAGAAATGGAACTAGGTTAATTTGGATGGATTTGGGATGGGTTCGGTTTGTCGGCCCTGGCGTGGTGGACACGTCTGGGCGCCCCCAAGTCTTCCATATTCACCACTAGATATGGGCTGGGTTTGAGGTGTGACTGACAGCCGGACGTGTATCGCCTGCTTGAGGGGGCCGGTTGGACCACATTTTCTGCTGGGCAGATCAGTGAAATGTGGATAATTTGGGTCATCGTTCTGCACAAGGCCCACCCAGCTAGATCAACCCCTCTTCCATCACATCCTAATCCACGTCGGTCTTCCCACCCCTAAACAAAACGTCAGTCTTCTCATCAAATCAATCAAGAGAGAAAATAAAGGTGAGCCTCGATCGTGTACCGGAGACGGAAGGGGCTGGAGGCGACGCGAGGCAAACACAGTGGGCACTGGGGGGCCAGGCGACGCGGGCCCTCGTCGGCCGATGTTGGAAAGCGGAGAGTCAGTGATGCTGCGTGGTGGTCGCTTGGTTTTCAGGCGAAGAGTCAAGAAGGCGTCCGCTATGATTTTGGACGCCTGTATATGTAAGCCCTGTCCGTCCCTCTATCTCCTTTCCCCTTCTTCCTCCCGCAATACCATGTTCACCGGCCATACGCTTCTCCACTAGGTTTCTCGTCAACTTTAACTTATCTGCATATTTTCCTCCTCATTACCTTCTCAGTATGTTCAGTTTGAGTCGTCCTATATCTGTTTTAATATTGTTTTCTTTTATTGCTGCAGGTTATGCTATATTGGTTTCCGGATTATTGGAGGCTGGTTCTAGAATTTCTTTTAGGAGGATTCTTGAGCTGATTATTACTTGCAACGTCTGCCCTGACCAGGTTAGTTAACATAGAATGCCAAGTGCAGATAAGTTCCTGGTCCACCGTATACTGCAGTATGTAGGAGAGTGGCAAGATATTTCCTTTAAGCTTTAGCTAGGCGTGATCTATATCCCCATCCTGTAAAGATTTTTTTTCTTCGGTAAGGTCTAGTACATACTGTTAAAACTAATTAGGAATACAGAGGGGTCCCTGTGCACACTCTGAATTTCCGTGGTATTCCCAAGGACATTGGAATAATATACAAAGTAAGTCTAGAGGGGTTCACATGGACCGCTCTTGTATTCACAATGCCCAGGGAGTAAACCCATCTTATATTCCCAATGTCACTGAAAATGCAAAAGAGGGGTCTACATGACGCAAGGACCTTCTTTATATTGTCATGAGGATGCCATGATTTGCAGCCAAGATTTGCCATGCTTGCTAAAGGAAATTGCCACCCTCGTGACAACATAATTTGCCATAAAAAATGTTCGATTTGCCATGCTAAAAAAGTCTGACATTCGATTTGTATAGTGAAATCCAAAAAGTTATGATTGGAAAACATCACCAAGTAGGTAAGACTGTAAGAGTTACTCACTTAAAAAATGACTAGTCTTGGCCTGTTTGTTTGCCTTTTAGTCTGATGGAGCTCCCTTCATAAAAGAAGCTTTGGAAGGACATTCTGCATTCGTGCTAGGCAGCGGTTTTGATAGGATGGACGAACTGTCAGGTCTTGGATGTTTTGAGTTCTTCGTGATCATACTTCCTAATTTCTTGAAAAAACTGGTACAGATCGCACAATCTCTCACTTCCTGTTTCATCTTCGTTTTCCATTTCTACATTTCGATATTCGGTCACTAGTCTGTTTGGTTGGTTCAACACTTTGTTTTTTTCAACAGCTGTTTAATCCTCTTTGCAGAGGCTTCCTGACAAGTTCGTGGCGGTGCTCGACGGCCGTGAGCCCCGGGAAGTGAAGCTACGGGAGGCCAGTTGCCGGCATCGCTCATGGGACGTCGAAGTAGTGTTCGACGCCGACCGCCACATGTACCTGAAGCGCGGCTGGGAGCAGTTCGCCCGGGCTCATGATCTACGGCTCGGGCACTTCCTCGTCTTAAGCTATGACGACCGCCGCCACGCCATGCTCACCGTGAAGGTGTTCGATGGAAGCATGTGTCGCAGGCACTACCAACATGGCGATGTTGCCAGTACGTGCCTGTTTAAATCATGTTACTGTAAATCAGCAAAAGTCGCCTGCTGTATCTTATACTGATGAGGAATTTTCAGCTTAAATTTGTTCCTAAATTAAATCACTTGCCCACTTACCCTTTGTTCTCTTACTCTTGAAGAGAATCCATCTGCAGATGAGTCTGTGCAGTTGAATGATCTTCAGATGCCCTCGAAGGACTATTTCTTATCAGGGAAATGTGATCTTACAGTATCACAGAAGGCAAAAATACATGAATTAGTCAATGAAATTCAACCTAAAATTCCAGTGTTCATTGTACTGATAAAGAAGAGCAATGTAGACCAGCGGGGTACTCTGGTACGTTAGTTTCACCATCCGCATTCTCTATCCCCCACCTTTTAATTTCTCTACACTTTGTAATTCATTCACCCCTAATGAAATAAAAAGCTGCGTTGTCAGCATTTCGTCAAAATAAACATAAAAATGAATTGCTCATTGTCTGTAGATACGTGCATTTTCTTTTATCATACAGTTTACGGAAGTTAGTATTTTGGTTTTAACTCAAAACTTCTGAAGGATACGTTTGCAACAAAATGCATATGCATTATTAAATCAACGTTATCAGTTGAAGGAATGTGTATGGAAGAATTTAGCCTTTGTTACTGTGTTAACTTCTTGCTCCTTGGTGCTTTAGCTCTCAGATATAACAAGCTTGACAGTATCATAATTACATTCTGTTCCTTTTTCAATTAGGGGATATCTAAGGATTATGCTCTCAAATACTTTCCATGTGAAGATACAAATATCATTCTCCAGTTGCCTAGGAAAAACAAGGCTTGGAAATGCAGATTGCATATCAGGCCATCCGGCATGTCTAATCCAGGTCGGCGCAGCCTTAATTGGGGCCCCTTTGCCCGTGACAATGATGTGAGGGAGGGTGATATCTTCCTCTTTCAACCAATGACAAATGTGAAGCAGAGAAGATTCCTAGTGACAGTACATCTACTTCACAATGCGACCCTTGATCATTTTGCTTGTGGAAGAGCCGACGTTGGCTCAAATCGTGGAAGTACAAGTGCCAAGAAGATGGGCGGTGTGAAGGAGGAACCACCCACCGATGGTACTAAACTGTTACCACTGCTAGGATGCATGTGCCACACTTCAGTTCCCATTATATCTGTCTGATCTATGTGAAATTTTGTATAGGTGAAGAGTACTCTTCAGAACAAGAAGAGCATGAAGTCTCTGGGGATTCCGAGGGAGCTTCTGAGCCTCTCTTCATCCTGGCTGACAGAGCTTCTCTATCACCAGAACAGAACATGAAATGTCTGGAGAAAGTTGAGGAGATTAAGTTCAAACCGCCCTCTTATGTTGCTATCATGAGCAAAAGCAGTGTGTGTCAGCGTGGCAGCCGATGTTCTGCAAAGCTAGTAAGTTCAGGGAAAACATTTTCTCTTGCTTTCTGTCAGTTCCTCAATTGCATAGGTGTCCTCTGATAAGATAAATAGCAACAAATCTCCCAAGTATCTCTGCACCTGTGTCAGTCTAACATTTGCCCTGTGTTCTAAACAGCACTTTGGCTCTCAGTATGCGGCCACATATCTAGTTCAGAAGTTTGCTGCTAGCCTTCATCATGGAGAGAATAGTTCAATCAGTTTGGTGCTTCAGCGGGAGGGTAGGAGCAGATCATGGCCTACCAAGCTGCAATGTAAGTATCGCATGCGAGGCACGAGCAATAAGATGACCTATCTCAATGGATGGCCGTCTTTTGCCCGCGACAACCACCTGCGGGAGGGAGATATCTGTCTCTTCAAGCTGATGGATAATGAGGAGCAGCTGAGGATGATGGTCTACATCGTACGCCGCTAGAAATGTTAAGCATGTCTTGCATGCTGCTGCTGCAATGATCTTGAACTCTGGGAGTGGAAAACTATGTGTGGCTTATATCCAAATGACGGGCTCGTACGTGCAACAAGAAACTTCTCTGCTTATCTATATCATTAGACATAATCTTAGTGTTTTCTTACTTCTGCCAGAACTTTCTTTCTTTTATCGGAATGTAATTTGGATGTTTCAAGTTTGAACAAATTATTATGTGTTGCTAAGGTTGATTTGACTTGCCCGCCAAACAAAAAGGTTGATTAGACTTGCCCGCCAAAAAAAGGTTGATTTGATTGAACTTTTACTTTTTACGGGATTCACTATGAGAAATGTTCGCCTTGCATTCTCCTGGTACATTGACCTTGAACTCTCAGAGCGAAAGGTATGTGGCCTTTCTCCAAAGGAGGCAGTCATTGATCAGGAAACTTACGTGTTTATCATTAGACGATTGTCTTGGTGGTTTCTTGGTTCTGTGAGAACTATGTTAATTGAGAGTGCTTTGGATGGCTCAGTTTGACCAATCTGTGATGTGTTGCTGACTGCTGATGTTCGGAGGCACTGTTTTTGCATGTGGATTCTCTGCAGCATCGAGAGGATTTGTTTTGAGAATACGGGATACTGCTGCGGTGTGTGTGTATATAGAAGTGCACAGAAAGAATTTGAGGCACACTTAATGTACTGTTCAGACAGAAAAGGTAAAAAAAAGGCACTCTTGGGCATTGCCTTCTCTTCATAGACAGAATTACAAGTTGTACTATACAACAAGATGAGATGACAAAGAATCAATCAGATATGATATGCTAACGATCATATTCCTAATTATGGAGATATTTACGTTAATGTTCCACACAATCTCAACCGTCTGCCTCGTAATTTCTCCAGCATGACTTTTGTAGTAGGTTTAGTTATGCCACTTGATCACTAGAAGACACAAAACTAAGACTGGTCGTAGTGGGGAGTAACTTATACATGACACTAGTATAAGTTACTACCTTCATAGTGCAAAGTAACATAATAGTAGTGTCATAGAGGACCTCATTTATTAGTTTGTAGACTCATTTTGTCTTGGAAAGCGCTATGTTACAGTAACATATTATGTTACCACTTCTCATTAACCACATGCCACGTAAGCTAAAATTTCTTGGAGTATGCTATGTTACTAGCTAAGTTACTCCCACTATGACTAGCCTAACATCCAATGCTACGTGTGCCACCTTTTCTCTGCCGAAGTGGAAGTCCACCTCAATATGCTTCATCCTTGCATGAAATACTGGGTTTGCAGTTAAGTGGATGGCGCCCAAATTATTACACCATAAAACTGGTGGACGTGGTAGGGATACTCCCAGTTCCCTAAGCCAAGATTGCACCTACGTAGCTTCAGCTGCACCATTTGCAAGAGCCTTGTATTCTGCCTGGGTACTAGATCATGAAACTGTGGGTTGTTTTCGTGCACTCAATGAAACCAAGTTAGGCCCAAAGAAGACCAGAAAACTGCCCGTGGAGCGTATGTCGTTGGCACATCCCACCGAGTCAGCATCCATGAAGACACTCAGAAGTGTGGAGCTTTATCGGTGAATGTTAAATCCAGTCGTCACAGTACCCTGATATACCTTAGTATGCGCATGACAGCCTCCCAATGCACATCAGTAGGTTTGGACAAATATTGACACAACTAGCTTACACGAAACGAAATATCAAGATGAGTGAGCGCGGGATACTGCAACCCTCTAACCATACTCTGATAGCTGAAGGCATCACCAATAGTGATTGGAGCAAGGTTTTGGATCCCAAGCAGACCTTTTTTCTCGTGGGGCACCAGAATTTGCGGTTACCACGGTAACCACGAAATTTCAGAAAAAAATCGGACGAAATTTAAAATCAAATTTTGAATGCAATTTTTTTTTGAAGTAGATATAGCTCGGTTTATCAGTCTACAATATCACAGACGTTTCCCTGGCCTAGTGGCTATTCAACCGCAGCTACCATACTCTGATAGCTGAAGGCATCACCAATAGTGATTGGAGCAAGGTTTTGGATCCCAAGCAGACCTTTTTTCTCGTGGGGCACCAGAATTTGCGGTTACCACGGTAACCACGAAATTTCAGAAAAAAATCGGACGAAATTTAAAATCAAATTTTGAATGCAATTTTTTTTTGAAGTAGATATAGCTCGGTTTATCAGTCTACAATATCACAGACGTTTCCCTGGCCTAGTGGCTATTCAACCGCAGCTACCATACTCTGATAGCTGAAGGCATCACCAATAGTGATTGGAGCAAGGTTTTGGATCCCAAGCAGACCTTTTTTCTCGTGGGGCACCAGAATTTGCGGTTACCACGGTAACCACGAAATTTCGGAAAAAAATCGGACGAAATTTAAAATCAAATTTTGAATGCAAATTTTTTTTGAAGTAGATATAGCTCGGTTTATCAGTCTACAATATCACAGACATTTCCCTGGCCTAGTGGCTATTCAACCGCAGCTACCATACTCTGATAGCTGAAGGCATCACCAATAGTGATTGGAGCAAGGTTTTGGATCCCAAGCAGACCTTTTTTCTCGTGGGGCACCAGAATTTGCGGTTATCACGGTAACCACGGTAACCATGAAATTTCGGAAAAAAATCGGACGAAATTTAAAATCAAATTTTAAATGCAAATTTTTTTTTGAAGTAGATATAGCTCGGTTTATCAGTCTACAATATCACAGACGTTTCCCTATCCTAGTGGCTATTCAACCGCAGCTACCACTTGCACAAACGTCGAGAGTTCGCCCCCATAATTTAGCAGCATTTGTAAACTTTTGCATCCTCAAAAAGGAATAAAAAATCGTAAGCCAAGATTCGAACCCGCGTCTACTTGCTGACAAAAGGTTGGCCTTACCACTAGGCCGCAAACAGCTCTGTGGCTGCAAAAGAGATGGCCTATATTTAATTATACTGTGAGCGTTTGAATTCAAAATTTTCAAATTATTCAAGATTTTTTGCTCGGTATGCGTGTTTCTCGAGCGAGGGCGGTAACCGCGCGAGATCTTGGAATTTCGCTCGGTACCCAAAACGCAGGATTGGAGTACCAAGATATGCTGCCAACTTGTTAGTTGCTGACATGGGAGTAGAAACCTCCTTTCAATTCTCCATATGTGCGCGATGAAGAAGGTTATTAGCATGCTTGCTCTGGGAGAACACCATTTCTCCTGAATTGTAGGTTGCTTCACACTACTACGAAAAAGCTTATAGCTAGATGACCTCTAATGAGTGGTGGGCTCTGCCTAGCACTCGTCACAACTAGTTTAGAAAAGTATCAGTGGGGGTATTGTTACTTGACCGCCACTGGTTCTTACACCATAGTGGAGGGCGCAAATAAGCACCAGCCACTCTTACACTCTTCTGAATTTCTTCGTGGGCGAAACACTGGCCGCCACTGGTGCCTGGCCAAACAATGGTGGGGAGTGAAAAGCGCCCGCCACAGCTATATTCGAGTGACCCGCGCCCAATGTTTTCAAAATTTGCAAGGATTAACAGTGACGGGCATAAATAAGCATCCGTCCTCCTACAAATTGTGGGAGCATAAGACTTGTGCAAACCGACTTTGGGTTGTACGTGTAGAGCAAGCCCGCACACACTAAAAGCTACTCCATCTGTCTTGAAATATATGACTTTTTTTGTCTAAATCTTTAGAGCATCTATAATCAGGACTTGGCAAATCTGACCCCACAAACACCCGCGGACGCGTCTGTTGATAGTGACCGGTCATGCCTGTTTGACACGAGAAAAACATCTAAAACTCCCGGAAGAAGGGAGAAGGGAGTGTGTTTCTCTTAGACTCCGGGAAAAGAAAACTGAGTATGCGGGCGTGCCAGTGTACCGTAGTACACAAATAAAAAGAGATACGGGAACATCTATTTCATTAATCTCATTGGAGAAATAAAATTACAATATCTCATAAAAAAAAGGCGCGCTCCGTGGCCTACTAGCACGGCCAAGCTGGCTGTGGCGATTGTGTGATCTCCTGGTTCCCGGGGCCTCGGAAGGCTCCCGGTTAATTACTCCCGCGGGTTGCTCCGCGGGATACCTCCGATTGAGCTGTGTTGTCGTTTTCATCGTCTTCGCTTCGCGTTCTCCATGCATGATGATGGCGATGTGTGTGTGGGGGCGGCGGCAGAGCCCGTGTCCTCGTCGGTACACGCGCCGCAAGTAGCATGGCCTTTGCGGTGGCCGCGCTTGCCCTCGTCGTCGTGCCTCGTCGGTCTTGACAGCGTTGGAGGAGTTGTTGTTGGGGTAGCATGGATCGCGCTCGGCTCGGACTTCTCGACGACCAGTAGCTTCTCAGGGTGTGCAAGGGGCTACGTCTTGCGGGAGTAATTGTCGGTGGAGACCATCATCGGTGATGACCGTCGCGTTGCTCGCGCCAGCGTGGCCTGAGTGGTCGACACATCGTCCCGGCCAAACGCTGAGTCCACGGCAGTCGGCGTAGTCAAGGCATTGTCTCACGAGATCGTAGAGGAGCGGTGTTGTTGTTGAAGTCGCGTCGCCCTGCAGCCGCGCCTTGTCCTCGGACGGTGCCAACCTGCTCGGCTCCGGCCTATGAATGAGCGTGACGCGTGTAGCAGCGGCACCGTGGCAAGGCACCATCTTCACAAGCAGGATACAGGCGCCGTTGTAAGGTGTCATCTTCACGATGTGGCGTCACTTGCAGGGACTCTTCCTTGAGCGTGCGGCGCCACGAATGTACGACGCTGTGACGAGCTCCACCTCTTCTTCTTGAATGATGTAAGACGCGCTGAAGCGAACGACGACCAGCGGTGAGCATGCCACCTCGCCATTGGCTACGTGCATGGCCCATGCATGTGCAAAGGCCACTTACGTAGTGCACTGCCACACATTCAGACGTACTTAATGTTCAGCTTCATTCTTCTATAGCATTTGATGTAGACGAAATCCTCCGGCTGGAAATGGACGGCATGTGCGGCGACATCCCGAGTACCACGTCCATTGCTTCATGCGGTGGTGAGCCAAACGGCCATCTTCACGCCTTAGACGCACACGAGTACGTATCAGGAGCATGCCTTCTTGTTCTTGTGTAGACCACTTCATGATGTTTGGCTGGACTAACGTGACACCATCGCCAAGGCGCCATCGAGTCCGGGCGAGATGAAGGATAGGCACTAACCCGATGCCAAATGGGATCTCGTTTCCCTTGAAGGAGACGCGAGCAGCACCGTCATGCCACGTGAAGGAGTCGGTGATGTCGACATGGTCCGCGGCTTCGTCCTTCATGGTACCGGCTCGTCGAGGTGGGCGAAGGGTGTGATGGGTGATTTGAACGCCGGGAGGCATCGTGGCGAGCACCATGTCGTGGTCCTCGGCGTGATGAAATGGAGGTGAGCAGTGTGATGGCGAGTTCTGCGTCGTCGACTTCTACGGCACCATCTTGATGAAGTGAACGAATGGCCCGACGGCGAACTCCAGATCACCGTCTTCAGCGGCGTCCCTCCAGCGCGACGAAGCGGACGACGGGCTCCATAGAGCGGTGAGGTTGACCTACGTGTCATCAACCTCCAAGGCACCAGCTTGACGATATTGACGGTGGGCGGCGCCGTGGCGTGCCCTGTGTCATTGTGTTCCGCGGCACCGTGTGACGAAGTGGGCGCGAGGAGTGGGGGTGGTCTCCGTGGCATCGGCCTCCATGGCGCCGGCTTGGCGACATCGAATGGGGGGCGGCATCGTGGCATGCTCCGTGCTGTTGTCCTTCCGCGGCGCCTCGTGGCGAAGTGGGCGTGAGTGGTGATGGTGACTTGTGTGCCGTTGGCCTCCATAGAGCTAGCTTGGTGAAGAATCCGGTGGGGAGCACCACGGTTGGCTAAACGGCATCATCGTCTAGCGGCGATGAGTGGAGAGCAGCCACCGTGGCGTTGACCTCCGGGACATCGACCTCGATGGCGTCAGCGTCCATAGCGCGGGCTTGGTGAAGACGAGCTCCCGCGACGCGTCGTCCTCATTGAGCGGTGATGAGTGGGGATGGCCACCGTGGCGTCGACCTCCGTGACACCGACCTTGGTGGCGTCAGCGTCCATAGCGCGGGCTTGGTGAAGATGAGCTCCGGCGACTCATCGTCCTCATCGAGCGGTGATGACTGGGGGTGGCCACCGTGGCGTCGACCTCCGTGACACCGACCTCGGTGGCATCAACGTCCATAGCGCGGGCTTGGTGAAGATGAGCTCCAGCGACGCGTCGTCCTCATCGAGCGGTGATGAGTGGGGGTGGCCACCGTGGCGTCGACCTCTGTGACACTGACCTCGGTGGCATCAGCGTCCATAGCGCGGGCTTGGTGAAGATGAGCTCCGGCGACGCGTCGTCCTCATCGAGCGGTGATGAGTGGAGGTGGCCACCGTGGCGTCGACCTCCGTGACACCGACCTCGGTGGCGTCAGCGTCCATAGCGCGGGCTTGGTGAAGATGAGCTCCGGCGACGCGTCGTCCTCATCGTGCGGCGATGAGTGGGGTGACCACCGTGGCGTCAATCTCCGGGGCATCGACCTGGCGACCTCGACGGTGGGCGGCATCGTGGCGTGCTCCGTGTCATCCTGGCCGAACCGTCGTGACGAGACGAACCACAGGTGGTGATGACGACCTCCTCGTTGTTCTTTGTGGCGCTGGCTTGGTGAAGACCATCTCCGGCAATGTCGACTTCATCTTCCGGTCCGGCGGCTCCATCTCCGACCGATCATGCGAACATTGCTTTTGGCAACGCTCGCGACCTGTGTGCGTGCATGCTATATGCAAAGAAGGAGCAAGGAAAGGGGTGGGTTAGATCAAAGTTTTACCCTCGGGGAAGGTGAGCTTCACGTCCATGTCACAGCCGCCGAGCTCCCTGTACGCCGGCCTCCTCTCTCCGTGTACGCCGGCTCGGGTGCCTGCGTCCTTCCTCCTGCCGGGTAGATGCGAGCCGGTGCGTGAGGGAGTTCCTCTGCAGGCTTGCGTGATGAATGAATGGAGTGCTGCGTGGTGGATGAACGGGTGCTTGAGGTGTTGTGCGATGGATGCATGCTGAAGGTGTTATGCGATTGCCTTCAGAATGGGTGTGTACGTGAGTCCCCTCTGCGTAGCTAGGTGTGTGTATTTATAGGCAGGAGATGGGCGACCCGGCGGATGGAGACGGGCCAAACGTCCCGATTTTCTTAGACTAGATATGGATGCAATCTCCCCGAATCTTATCATCTCGCTGATGTTTATCTTTCTTCTTCTTGACGCGTACGCCTGCACACAGAAAATGAAAACCGTCTCATGCGTACCTAGCTACCTGACTGACGGTGGGCCTGGTTCCTTCGATCGCCACCTTCATGCTTATCTCTGGTGTTTGCTAGTTGAAATAATCACAAGTATTCAAGTACGTATACACGCGCTTGCCGGCCGGTATATACAGTACTTAAAGAAATACGCATACTGTATGTAATCTTGTGGGCACGCCGTAGATATGGACTCAGCCTTCTGATTGTAACCTGCATGTGTGTATAAGTCTATGCCACGGAGCATCAACTGCAAGTATACATTGGTTAGTACGTGAGCAAACTCAAAATGCATGCACGTACCATTGCATCGAGAATTGCCTAATGCGTGTGTGTACGTATACACTCAATATAAAATATAGATGTGCATAACTTGCAATTAAAAGAAGAAAGAAAAAATACATTTATACTTATATCTTCTGAAAATAGTAATCACAAAAATACGTCGAACAATGCCCACAATAATCGATTCCATAACTGGATACCTTGAATTAAAAACCTCAAATCTATACTATTACATGACCAATCTTTAAGTGGAGCTCGTCCGGCTCCGCCGTGCCATGTCCGGCGGTCGGCTACGCCCCTCAGACTATTGGTCCGATCGCTTGCGAGGTAGAGTAGGACATGGGACACAAATGGCCTCACGGGACTTAAGGCATCGCCATCTCCCATGCCCTAGTCTTCCTTGTCAGAGCCCAGAACCCTGACGGTGCCGATGGATGTCAGATCGATGACGGATCCATCTTGGGACGAGCCGGCGACATCCACCACAACGCAGTTGCAGCGCCCGGATTGGTGCACCATACGGGCGCTAGAGAACCCGATCCACCTCGCCAACGTCCACCCCCATGAGGGTTGCCGCCGCCTCCTGTGTCCGCTGCCTCGCACGGTGGGCACGCCACACCATATTTGCGTTAGCCGACGTCCATGTTTCGTTCACCTCCACCTCGGAGCGCCAACAAAGGGGTTGCATGTCTGCAATTTGATGGACAGCCGTTCGGTCATGCCAAGTGTCGCCGGAACACGTAAACATGTAAGGTGCAATCCGGCACAAAATAATCTTGCATGAGTTGGCCATGGCCTCTGATTCTGCTCCGGCGAAATATCCACGAACCAACTTGTGATCCCGGACACTTCGTTTCTCTTCCGGTTGTTGCTATATCCGTTCAACAACCATCGAGATTACCTTTCTTTATGGACATCCATCACACTCTTGGACTCAAAGCTCAAATCAAACAACGAGTCATCAAACAACATTAGCTCCACCATCTGATCCATCTACAGATAATGCGAATCATATGCCATCTACACAAATCAATGAGCCACTATACTTAATATACAAGAAATGGTTGGGAAAGTTAATATTGAAGTGGGCATTTGCATTCAAAATCGTTAAAATGACGGTGGGCAATTGCATTCCAATCGTTAAACGGAATTGCTCCACACACGACAGACTGTGGCCGATCTATACACGATAAAAAATCCCGCGGACAGAGTGTGGGTTCTGGACGCGATTCCATGGCTGGGATTCATCGTCGTGCGCTGGTCGTCTAAATCAGTCGTTCGCCTAGTAGTGCTCATCGTTTAAAATGACGGTGGGCATTTGCATTCAAAATTGTTAAAATGACAGTTAGCATGACGATGGGTCAACTTTGCTGGAGTCGCTACCTGGTAAGGACATCTTTAACGTAGACATTCAAACCACCAGCAATCATCATTGAAGCAGTGCGGTGGTAGACAGCGCTGTCGACGCCACATCCTGGTTTTACGACTGTTCAATGCCGGAGTCACTTGACGGATGGGACGGGGGCGGTTCTTTGTACATTCAAACCGGTTGCCCGTCAGTCTGTCTGCCGGCATTAAACAAGTGTGACAGCCAAGAAACCCACTTTCGCGCCCACATTCACACAACCTCAGCTTGGCTTGACCGGGCCCGGCATGATCTGCACTACATCCACTTGCACTCACGATCCTTCTTCGTGTGCGTGGCAGATGGGCACGGTGCATTGTTCACACAGATCGCTACGGAGGCGGATGAAGAGGACACGCGGGTGAACTCAGATGTCGCCAGCTTTGCGTCGGCCATGCCGCCCACGCGTTTCATGCCCGACCGCAACAACAATGAGGCTAGCTTGTCCACGGCCGGTGATATGTCCACACGACGGACTCCAGCGATGAAGAGTAGGAGGTAGTAAATAGACGCCGCGTTGTCTCGTGTCCCATGTCATATTCTTCCCTTCTTGCGGCTTTATTTTTCGGGGCTCACGGCCGGTAAGTTTACCGAATATGGAAAGACAGAACGTGGAACACATACGCCTCCATGGTCGATGAATATTTTAGACTAGGCCGGCTTCGTACAGGAACGGCGACAACATGGTGTTGGCGGCAGTAGTGGCCATTGAGTGGTCTCGGAATCTTGATGTAATTTTTACTACAATTTAGATGCTTTGTACTTATGATGAACTTTTAAAATAGATCCAATCCTTTTGACGAAAAGAAGTATTGTTCGGTTTTGTTTTGTTAAAATATGTTTAAATGTAATAATCTTGGTCAGGTTTAAACGAAAATCATCCGGTTTACGTAAATATTTTTCAAAATTTATGTGGACATGATTAAAGCTCTCATATCAATATCACCGGACATGAAAGGTACATTGTCCAATTTAGGGGTCCATCAGATCTTCAACGCCGACCCGTAAATTTTCTCCCGCATTCATCCATGGACAAGGAGAATCAGTCCGCTGACATGGATGCAGGAGGCTACCATCCAACCGTAACTGCATACATCCGACCTTATTATTTTTGAAAGCCCGCGCATTCAAATAGCCGCATACATAGAATTGAGATGTTCAAATGGTCGCACGCATAGGGTACAGACGTACAAATAGTCACGCGCAACATCAGTTCAAATTTAAACATTACATTCCAATATATTTGTCCCCTTTAACCGCACACTGATGCTCAATCAGATTTTTCTTCAGCTGGTCGTGAGTTGGTCGATGCTGAATTTGCTGATGCATTTGAATAAACTCTTGAAATGTGTCTGGATTCTGATCTGAAAGTTGGATAGGAACACCCATGTTCTCAAATTCTAGAACTGGGGCAGCATCCTCATCCCCATCCTCAACGATCATGGTGTGCATGATCACACAACAAGGCATCACCTCCTACAAGGACTCCGGATCCTATTGTTTATCAGGTCCATGAACAACTGCAAAAATGCCTGTAGAACGACTCCAAATGCCCTCTTAACATCATTTCTAGCTGCTTCTTATCTTTGCGCAAAGTGAGACTTTGTTTGGCCAACTGGATTAGTGGTGCTGACAAAAGTAGCCCATGGAAGATAGATACAGTCAACCACATAGTAACCCCTGTTGTACTCATGTCTATATACAATATCGTGGCAAGGAGGAGCTTTTCCTTCAGTCAGCCTCGCAAACAAAGGTGATTGTTGTAACACAGTGATGTCATTGTGAGACCCGGGCATGTCAAAGACAACATGTCAAATCCAAAGATCCACTGATGCAATTGCTTCAAAAATGATGGTGAGCTTCTTAACATGACCCTGATATTGCCCTTGTAAAGCCTTCGGGCAGTTTTTCCATTTTCAATGAATGCAGTCAAGGGATCCAAGTAAACCTGGCCACCCCCTTGCTTCTGAGATTGCGAAGAGCGTGTCAGTGTCTGCCACACTTGGTTCTCTCAGGTACTGAGGTCCAAACACCTCAACCACGGCAGTTACAAACTTGACCATGGCATCTCCGCATGTGCTCTCAAATATCCGTATGTACTCGTCCCACGAATCAGGGGCCATGCCATATGCAAGCATCCAGAGTGCAACCGTGTACTTCTGCTAACCAGAGAATCCAATCTTTCCCATGGTACAAATGATCGAAGACAATCTTGCACTTCCGAAAACGCTGGCAAAAATGGTCTGCGAAGAGTGCATCGGGGAAAAAATAATCGGCCATCAGTGTCAAATGGCCACGCACCCTGTTGCACTTGAGCACTCGAGGATGGCCCCTTATCGATCCCTTAAAATTGAGAAAATGCTCCTCTGCACACTCCGCGTCTTCAAGGACTGCCTGCATCATCACTATATCATCTGAGTACTCCTTGTCGGACGACTTAACATAGTGCTCGTATATGTACTTCAAGTCGGAATCCATTGATACAAAGAAGGGAAAACTGTTTTTAGCTCCGGCAATTCATCGAACAGTTGCCAGGCATGATGAGTATAGCAGTAGCGGATGGTACATGCCGAGGCGGTCGGAGAAAATTGGTTGAACGGCGACAGAGGAGAAGCGGGGTCGAGCTTGGTTGGACGTGAGGGAGACGTAGAGTTTCGGCAGAGGTGTGGCGTGCCAGCCGGGGTGGTCAAGCAGCGGCGAAGGCAAGAGAGAAAGAAGAAAGTGGAGAAAATGGGTGGGCCGAGGTGCCGGAGTCCTATGTGTCTAGTGTCCGGGAATGGTTTTGGGTGAGCTGAGGTGTCGGAGTCCTATGTGTCTGGTGTCCAGACTCCTGCAAAGCTTCCCACGTTTGTCTTCGATTTGCGGGAGAGAACATGTCCGTCGCGCCATGACCTATACAAAACTGGGTTAGATGACTTCGGTGCTCTGATCAGTATAGTCCGGACGTATGCGAGGGGTTCGCGGTCTGCTTGAAGATGCCCTAAGCTACTTTGCCTTTATCCCATTCGCAAAAAAATACAAAAATACTTTGCCTTTATCTAGTGAGTCAACAATTTGCCTTATCTAGTGAGTCACCGCAGGCTTAGATATTTTTGGGGGTTATATCGGTATGCACGACTAGAGATTTGGGATTTTCTTCGCCAGTTCGTCTCTGAGTCTGAGCTCCAGTTCGAGGACACCGCCCAGTCGCCCACCAGGTCTCTGCCTCGACCCCGTCGGCGGACACCGCTCACCAGGTCTCTGCCTCGACTGCGTCGGCCGCCGGGACTCCGCTTGAGAGGCAAGTCTTTAATCAGTCTGTCCAGCCGGCGGTGGGATTAGGTTTGCCCTGTGCTATTTTGCTCTAATGCGAGCAAGATTTCTCATACATGTTCTACTCATATTCTGCATCTCAAGCTCAAGTAATCAGTCGGAAGTTTGGAATTTAGACCATGACTGTTTGTTTAGATGTGGATTATGGCTGCGGATTTTACCGTATTCATCAGAATCTTATGAACAGCGTGATTTGTGCATTTATTGACACTCGATGTTTTTCTTCCTTTTTCATATTTGATCACAAATTCACGAGTCATTACACAGAAATTCTACTTCAAAAGCAACTCCACTTTTTTATGACTAAAAGGGGTTTCTCTGCTGCACTGAGAGGAACAGAGGCGAATCTGATCCACTAGAGCTGGTCGAACCATGTACACCAGAGGGTTTGCAAAAGTTGCAAATGTACACCAGTGGAGCTGTCTGCTGAATGGGAAAGTTAGGCACACAAATTTATAAATGATATAAATAACTGAAAATGGAATGTAATTAAACTTTGATGCTGACGGGGTAGTGCAGTCCTGGGTGCTAATTCTGTAACTACCTCTGTCGCTTTCAGAACCTCCCGCTTGCATTCGATGTGCTAGAATTAGGCGGCACTTAGTCTTTTCTTATGCTTGTACTGCTTTTGCACTGGATGATTTTTATATTTGATGATAGTGGAACCCGGCAAAACGTTGGTCGATCGTATGGACAAATAAATCAAGAACGCAAACCAAAGGAGGGCTCAATATCAATGTCAAAACAAAGTCAGCTGTACAATCAATGTACCAAGTAGTATTTGGGCATTTGACCAAATTCCCCCAAAAGATCTTAGGACATCATAGTGATATTGAGTGATTTTAGGGTATCATAAGTTATGCAAACAACTTTGAATAAATGTCAGCTGACCTTTTTTTTTCTTTTTCGGAAAGGGGAAGACCCCAGCCTATGCATCAAGCGATGTACAATGCCAATTAATTTAACATGAAACAAGCCCAAGTCACCAAGAAAAAAAAGAATTAAAATCAAATAAGACCACATCCGGTCTATAACGAGATTACATGATTTATCCACATACTCTCTTACTTGCTCTCGAGCCAAACTGATTGAACAAACCCCGTGCATCTGTTTTTCGCGGGGTGCACTCAAAGGTCATAAGACCATGTGTTTCCACATGTTGCAGTGATGGCCACCTATGGATGGACGTCATAGCTCTGAAGATAACCTATAAAAGATTTAGGAATAGATGACCGGTTAAAGACACACTCATTCCGACAATTTCAAATTGCCCAAAGAATAACACAAACTTCCACACGGATTTGGAATATGAATATGCTCTCATGGAGAAAATAATGTTCTATTGGAAAACATCAACGCACAGGTAAGACCATAAGGGTTGCTCCATAAATGACTAGCCTCGATCTGTCTGTTTGCCTTTCAGTTTGATGGAGCTCCCTTCGTAAGAGAAGCTTTGGAAGGACATTCCGCATTCCTGCTACACGGCGGTTTTGCTACGATGGAAGAGGAGACAACCTTTCAAGACTTGTTGGGTTTCGAGTTCTTCCTGATCCTACTCCCGAATTTCTTGAAGAAACTGGTACAGTTCACACAGTCTCTCACTTTCTGTTTCATTTTAGTTCTGTTTCTATGCTTTGATCTTTGGTCAGTGGTCTGTTTGGTTGGCTCAACACTACACTTTTGATTTGACCGCTGCTTAATCCTCGTCGCAGAGGCTGCCAGACAAGTTTGCCAAGGTGCTCGACGGCTGTGAGCTTCAGGAAGTGAAGCTGAGGGAGGACGGGCGCAGGCGTCACTTGTGGGACATGGAAGTAGTGTTGGACGCGGAGGGCCACATGTACCTGGGGCATGGATGGGAGCAGTTCGCCCGTGCTCACGGCCTGCGGCTCGGGCACTTCCTCGTCATAAGCTACGACAGCCATTTCGTGCTAACCGTGAAGGTGTTCGACCAGAGCATGTGCCGCAGGCACTACCAGCACGACAACGATGCCAGTATGCGTCTTTTAATTCTTGCTCTTCTTTGCCTTGCTCTCAATACGGTGGTTGTAGCTTCTACGAATAAGTTAAAGAATACTTTTTTGCATTTTACCAGGCAGTGCGAGCACCAGTGACAGTGGCAGCACCGTGGTAAGCTTTTTATGCAATGTTCCACTCTTTGCCTGAAATTTAGTCATGCGTCTTCTCTTCTTCAAGTCTGTAGTGTTGATTTGCCCTCTTTCTATGCCATATTCATGACAGTTTCCCCTTTCTATGGACAAAGTTTTCCCCCCTTCGACCATGTACCTCACTTTAGTATGACATGGATCTTCTTGCCTCCTTTTGGCTGCATTCTTGATTAGATGCTATTTTCAATTACTTAAATGATTTCCGCATCCTTTGCCTAGTTTCCTTCATGAAAATATGTATTACTATAATACTATCGACAATTTGCATGTTTTCTCATCATGTACATGGTTCGACCTCTGGCATAGCAGGGAGCAGAGGGGGAAAGGGAAGTGCCACCGCAGACAGGGGCAGAGGAAGACGATGGGGAGCAGGTAACCCAGTTCTCTAAAGTCTTCGCCTCTAGCAAGTTGTGCACTGTCCGATTCATACTGCTGCCCAAATAAAGGATGGAGTGTTTAAGTGTATATCTGCAGTCAAAATCAAGCTCACATGCATAGCGTAGATATTAAATGCCTGAACTATATAGTAATTTTCTTTTACAAACACCTAATGAATGTATTAGGAATCATATATCAGTGCTTATGTAGATGCCTGAAACATCAACTTTGGATATATCGAGGGAGCACATTATTGCCAGTTGCATAACTGTCACTTGCAGACATCCAACATACATGCTTAGAGTACATTGCATAATTTTGAATTACTCTCTCCTTTCCAAATTAATTGAAGTTCTACGTTTGTTGTAAGTCAAAGTTTCTTAAGTTTGACCAAGTCTATTGGAAAAAAAGGGTTAAGACTTACAAACTAAAGTATGGCATATGATCAAAATCCCACCAAATGATCTTAGGTATCATACAGACCACAAACAGCATGATCTCTGCTTTTGAACTTGGAAGAGGGCATCATACTGATCTTCAATGATCAGGGTATCAAATTAGTTATGAAAACACCTTTGAATAGTGCCACCTGATATAATATATGATTCTTTTTACAGGTCATATACAAGATGAGTAATCCATGCGATTCAGATGGAAGCCAGAAGGGAAGATGTTATTCTTCTGAGGAATTGTCAGGTTAAGTTGTGTAATCAGATTATGCAGTTACCCTCCAGCACATGCTTTCTTACTGTTGAAATATTTGTACAGCAGAAGACAGTCCATCTGTAGACAATTCTGTGGAGCCAGCTAATCTACAGACGGTTTCGAATAACTATGTCATATCAGCGCAGTGCTATCCTACAAAAGCACAGAAGGTGAAAATAGACGCACTTATAGAGAAAATTCAACCTAAAATCACAGTGCTAGTTGTACAGATGAAGAAGACGAATGCAAAACGGCATGGCACTCTGGTATGTAAGTTTTACCATGCATTTTGTATGAAAATTGCTCACTCTCTTTACCAGCACACATTATCTTGTTATAATACTATTTAAGTCGGTCATCCTTTCGGTTCTAACTCAAAACTCTGAATGGTATGCTTGCAACGAAATGCACATGCTTTTCTAAATCAACATTATCGTTGCCATTTTGATGGTCTTAGCTTTTAAATTCTATACTACAGTTGTCATACTATATAACAAGGTTAATAGTATCAAAATCACATTCTGTTCCTTTTTTCAATTAGGTAATACAAAAGGATTATGCACGCGAGCACTTTCCATGTGAAGACACAACTGTCATACTCCAGCTGCCTGGGAAGAAAAAGCATTGGAAATGCACATTCCACATCACGCCATCTGGCATGCCTGATGCAGGTCGGCGCAACCTCAATTTGCGCAACTTTTCCTGTGACAATCATGTGAGTACTGGTGATATCTGCCTCTTTCAACCAATGACAAATGTTAAGCACAGAAGATTCAGAGTGACAGTCCATCTCCTTCACAAAGCGAGCATTGCGCATTACCCTGGTGGAAGAACTGACATTGTCTCGAATCATGGAAGTACAAGTGCCACGATGGGCGGTGTGAAGGAGGAACCACCTACCGATGGTAATAAAATGTTGGCACTCCTAGGATGCATGTGCACTTCAGTTCCCATTATATCTATCTGATCTATGTGAAAACTTGTCCAGGTGAAGTGTACTCTTCAGAACATGAACAATGTAAAGTCTCTGAGGATTCCCAGGGAGCTTCCGAGAGTCTCTTCATCCTGGCTGACAGAGCTTGTCTAACACCAGCACAGTATTTGAAATGTCTGGGGAAAGTTGAGGAGATTAAGTTCAAACCGCCCTTTTATGTTTCTATCGTGAGCAAGAGCATGCGTCAGTTTCCCATGCTAGTAAGTTCAGGGAAAACATTTTCTGTTGCTTTCTGTTAATTCCTCAATTGCATCTGTATCCCTCGATAAAATAAATAGCAACAAATTTCCCAAGTATCTCAGCACCTGTGTTTTGTATATAAACATTTGACCTGTGTTATGTATATAAACAGAACTTTGTCTGGCAGTACGCAGCCAGATATCTGCTTCAGAAGTTTGCTGCTGGCCATCATGATGGAAATAATAGTTCAATCAGTTTGGTGCTTCAGCGGGAGGGGAAGAGCAGATCATGGACTACCAAGCTGAATTATAGGCATCGCACGCTAGACACGACCAACCGGATGGGCATTTACAAAGGATGGGAGTCTTTTGCCCATGACAACCACCTGCGGGAGGGGGACCTCTGTCTCTTCAAGCTGATGGATAACGAGGAGCAGCTGACGATGATGGTCTACATCGTCCGCCGCTAGAAATGTTAAGAGTGAAGCATGTCTTGCATGCATCTGCTACAGTGATCTTGAACTCTGGGGAGTGGAAAACTTGTGGCTTATATCCAAACGAGGGGCTCCCACGTACAACAAGAAACTTATCTGCTTATCTATATCATTAGACGTTTTCTTAGTGTTTTCTTCTGCCAGAACTTTTTGTTAATCAGGGAGTAATTTTAATTGTACGAGTTTGAACAACTTATTATGTGTTGCTTAGGTTGCTTTGACTGAACTTTTTCTATGCGATTTGCTGTGAGAAATGTCAGCCTTGCATGCTGCTGCTATGCTAAGATGATCTTGATCTCTCGGAGCGAAAGATATGTGGTTTATCTCCAAAGGAGGCAGTCATTGAGTAAGAATCTTGGTGGTTTCTTAGTTCCGTGAGAACTATGTTAATTGAGAGTGGTTTGGACAACCTATGGATCAGTTTGACAGTTTGAACAACCTGTGATGTGTTGCTGACTGCTGATGTTTGAAGGCACTGTTTTTGCATGTGGATTCTCCTCAGCGGTGAGAGGATATGTTTTATAATACGAGATACTGCTGCTGCGTGTATATTGAAGTGCAGCGAAAGAATTTGAGGCACATTAGAGTACATGACTACATGTACGGTTCAGAAAGAAAAAAAGAGGTACCCTTAAACGTATGAACCGTATTTGGTCTCAATACTCAACCAATTGAGCTATGATGATGCAGGCACAAAAAACATTTTAGCTATAATGCAGGTAATCCACTGTTCCCTCAATCAGGGCATATCCAGCAGGGCCTCAAAACTGGCTTGGGGACAAAAACCAAAATGAGAGCCAGCAGAGCCCTGTTTAGAGCATCTATAGTAGCTCCCTTATTCCAAAGTTGGCACAAAAAGAAGAGGGTTAATTAGATAAATGCCATTCTAATTATGGCGATTCATAAAAATGCCACTGCAATTTCCAAAATTTGAGTCTGGAAATTGCAGTGGCATTTCTTGGAATTGCCAAATTTGGAGTGGCATTTATCAAATTAACCCAGAAGAAAAACACGCTCCAGCAGCTTCCCTATTTCCATTTTTTTGTCATCGCCCCTTCAACTCCATGCCGTAAAAAACCCGCCACTTCACCTCATTGTTGTCGCCCCTTCGACACCATACCGTCATCATCAGAGCTCGCCCCGCGCCGCTGATGGCCACATAGCCACCCGCCGCCGGTGCTGATGATCGCCGTACCATGGGCCCATGTTCCGCAGCCGCCGCAGCTACATTCCGCCACAGTACGCGTCCCCGCTGTTGCTCCTTCTGCCACCACGACTCATGTCGTTGTCGCGCCAGGCTCCCGCTGCCGCAGAGGCAGAAAGCGTCGTGCGGCCACGGCCCGCTCCACCGGCAAAAGAAGCCGGGGGTGAAGAATCTGAAGAAGATTGTCGCCGCCTCAACTCCAGCCATGGGCACTAGCCGCCTCCGGCAATGAGCACCATGGAATGGGATCGGGTGTTTTCACGTCTTACCGTAGTGCCATGTGTGTCTTGATTCAATATGTTCATACTTGATGAAACGCACATCATCCAATTCACGATTTAAGAACAATAAAACGAGATATTGACTTTTTTTACATCTGTAACTACATTCTCACATAAGCCTCTTCATTGGCCATGATCGGCATGTTCTTTGAGATCGGCGAGTACAACGATGGCGATGATTTCAATCCTATGCCGGAAAGGTTTAATTTTTTTATCACACTTCGATCGTATGCAATGTTTAGAATTATGAATGATGATGCAACGTTTGTGAACTTGGTGAATGAATCATTTTTTCATATTTAGTCAACACTCGATTATGAACTTGATGAATGTATGCTTTGGCATAGACAATATTCCGGTGACGAATAATACATACAATGAAGTTGATGTTGTAGCGTTGAGGTTTGCCCCTACAACAAATAAGGTTCAAGGTCAAGCAACGATTTGTCAGAGGAAGAAAAGGCATGGCCATGGCATTGGAAAGTGTGTGCATCAATCCTATTACAGGGATCAATCAAAACACGAAGCCTTATTGAAAACGTATTGCCAAGCACTATCACCGTAATGTGGCAGTATCATCTGAACGCACAATCAGTTCACTGAATCATCGGTGGAGTGCAATTCAAGAGTGTTGCAACCGGTGAGCAGGTTGTGTTGCCCAAGTTGATCACACAAAGCGTAGTGGAATGACAGAGGACATGCTAGTGAGTATCTAATTTTAGTATGAACTTTGTGGCCCAAAATTTTATTTATGCAATCATTGCACCTAATTTTTCATGTTCGGTTTTTTGCTTTGCACTTGACTACACACAAGAACTGTACAAATAGAGGGAACCAAAGGGAGGATTGTTTTGCATGACCCGTTTTTGGGTATTGTCCAAAACAATGAGAAGTGGAAAGAATGGAACAATGAGAAGAAGGCCAAAAAGGATGCCTATGAAGATGAAGTCCAAGAGGAGGTCGATATGTTGGCCAAGAAATGTTTTTTTGTGTGTTATACAAAAAAATTGAAGTTATCAAAAAATGTTTCCATTTTCAATATTTTGTTCACATATACAAAAAAAGGTTCAGGATTTTAAAATTGTTCTCGGGTTCAAAATTTTGTTCTTCATTTCAAAAGTTTTACCTGTTTTCAAAATATGGTCACCATTTTAAAAATGTTTGTGTTTTCAAAAATGTTCTGGAATTTGAAAATTTGCTCGCGTTTTACAAAAAAGTTTCCATTTTCAATTTTTTGTTCACGTACACAAAAAATCTTCAGGATTTTAAAATTGTTCTCATGTTCAAAATTTTGTTCTGCATTTCAAAAGTTGTACCTGTTTTCAAAATATGTTCACCAATTTAAAAATGTTTGCGTTTTCCAAAATTGTTCTGAAATTTGAAAATTTGTTCGCGCTTTACAAAAAGGTTTCCATTTAATTTTTTGTTCACGTACAGAAAAAATCTTCAGGATTTTCAAATTGATCTAAAATTCAAAATTTTGTTCTGTAATTTCAAAAAAGTGTTTGCAGTTTTTAAGTAATGCTCAATTTATGCCGGTATTTTTAGTTCATTTGACTTCGAGCCAAATATTTGCCATGAAGGCTTGATCGGTGTGGTGGCTAGCTAGATGCGTACACACACGGGACGTCTAGTTCAAATTCCAGCTCGGGCACAGTTTTGTTTGTACGAATTTTTGCTTGCACGACTTCAATCCTAACGGGATGACTTTTTGATGCAGAATGCGTCAAAAAAAATTTTTGAGCAAAATCAGCTAGGCTTTATTCATGAGTTCGTATATCAACCGGTATTACATTAGTATTATGTGGAAGCCCTAGCCATAAGTGGCGGCCTTGATCTAGTGTAATAGCATACCTAGCTAATTTGTGTGGCTCAACATTAGAGCTCCTAGATTCGAACTTAAAAATACATGAATTGAAAATAGTTTGGCAGGATGTAATCTCCTTCACAACTCCACCGTAGTTCCCTCCTGTTCTCTCCTTAATATGCTTCACCACTGTTTCGCAATCTGATGCAATCATCAGGTTCTGCAGTCCCAGATCTTCCGCAAGGGAAAGACCCTCTCTACATGCGATAGCTTCTAGAGTTGGAGGGTCCGTCAGTCCGCGAATGACGAACACTGAGGACCCCAAGTATCCTCCTCTATTATTTCTGCATACACCTGCCACAGCGCCGATACCCTGTGAGACGGCAGCGTCGACATTGATCTTACCATAGCCTTCTGCAGTAGGTATCCATCTTCTCTGAGTTCCATTTGACCTGGTTCTCGACTGGTTAGGAGCAGGGCGCTGATCTTCCCCCAACTCGGCTATGAAATGGGAAATAAACATATAGGTCGACAGAGGGCCTGATTCATCCCCTCGTGGATTAGCTTTCGCCGTGCCCACCATATAGCCCAAAGGGTGTCAGTTAGCTTAATGAATTTTTCATGGGGGAGCTGCTCGATCATAGAGAACAACCATCTCTTAGCATTTTGTTCAGTGTTGGCCAACAGTTCATCAGTTAACTCGTGATCGACCAACGACCATACACATCGAGCTACTGAGCACTCCAGCAAACTATGCCTACATGAGTCCGGCATACCACATACAGAGCACGTGCAGCTTGTTGCCATATTCCGGTGCATTCTCACATCCTCTGTTGGTATAGATTGATGCGCTAGTCTCCACAGGAATACCCGAACTTCAGCAGGAACAGTAGTCTTCCATAAATTTACCCAGCCGGTTTCCTCTTCTTTTCTGTTCGAGGTACCCGGGCGTTCCTCTAGCCAATCCTCGCGCCTTCTCTTAGTTTCAACAATCATGCGATAAGCAGACCTCACGCTGAAGGTGCCAGATCTCTCGAACATCCAAGCCCAGTAAGCCTGTACATTTCTCAAACATATAGGAATCTGTAAGATCGCCTCGGCATCCCATGGCAGGAAAACTTGCTGTACTAACTCCATGTTCCACCTTGCATTAGTTGTGTCAATTAACTCTGAGACTAGAAGTGGTGGGTTTGCCACTCTGGCTACGATTGGGAGTAAATTGCACAAAACCACCACTTTGAAGGCAAGGTTTTGTGAAAACCACTACAATACATTTTTTTTTTTGCAGAAAACACCATGTCTTCGGTAATCTTTTTGCAAAAGACACTGATCCGCGGATCGGCCTCAGTTAAGTGAGTTTATGACAGGTGGGGCCCGTTTTTGCCTACGTGGCATGACTTTTTGTGGCAGGTAGATTTTAATCTAAAATTACAAACTAGACCCTAGAATTTTACATAGACACCCCTAAATCAAAAACGAAAAATCAATTAGCCCCCGCTTCGACCACCCGGGGCCGGGATGCGGCCAGGGTGAAGCAGAGGGGCGCGGCGACCTGGCGGCCGGGCGCTGGCGAAGACGGCTGCGCGGACAGAGCCGGGGCGACGCGGGACGGAGCCGGCAGCCGGCGGTGGAGCAGGCGGCCACGGGCGCACCCGGCGGGCGCGGCGCGCGGAGGCGGAGCCGGGCTGGCCGGGGAACCAGCCACGCGGGCAGGCGGACGCCTGCGAAGGGCGCGGACAAGGGGCTCGGCCCGGGTGGAGCCGGCGTGCAGGAGGCGGCAGCGGCAAGCCGGCCGGCGCGGGACGCGGAGCCGGCGCGGAGCAGAGGCGACGCTCGCGGGCCGGGATGCGGGCGCGAGCTGGTCTGGGGAGGCGACGCCGGTGGGGAGGAGACCCGCCGCGATGCAGATGCGCAGACACGTCGGTTGTGGCGAGGCGCTGCGCGTGCGAGGCGGGAGGAAGGCGCGGGGGATCCGCCGCAGTGCCGCGGACAAGAGCCGTAGGGGATTCGCCGGGGCGCGGGCGAAGCTGGCGCGGGGCGACCCGGTGGCCGAGCGCCGGAGCGGCACAGACGGATGGGGACCTCGATGGGCGGCGCGCGCGAGCGGAGGAGCGAGAGCAGGCATGAGGCCACTTCAGGAAGACGGAGGCGCATGACTGTGGTGCAGTGGTAGGGAAAAGTAGCAGCGGCAGGGCTACAACGGAGAGCAGCGGCAAGCAGCGCCGGCGACATGGGCTACGGCAGCCACGGGGAACCGCAGAGGGCGGCTGGCCGGAGCGAGGCAGCGCAGGGGGGGAGGGTGGAGCATCGGCTCCATCGCCGAGCTCGAGCACGCCGGTGCCCAAGGGGATGCAGACCTTGGGGCGCACCGGTGCCGGAACGGTGACGGGGGCCTCTGCCAGGATCGGGATGGGGGCGGCCGTGGGACGTGTGTGACCGTGGTCGGGATGGGCCTGGGAAACGGGGAAAAAAGTTTAGGGGTTTTTTCGCATTAAACCTAAACAGTTATGCCACGTAGGCAGAAAACGGATTCTGTTTGTCATAAACGCACTTAAACGAGCCATATCGGCCGATCAGTGTTTTTTGTAAAAAGATTACTGAAGACATGGTGTTTTTTGCAAAAAAATGTATTGTAGTGATTTTCGCAAACTTTATCTTCAAAGTGGTGGTTTTGTGCAATTTACTCCTACGATTGGTCTCATGAGCTCTGGTCTGGGAATCCAGTTAGTACTCCAAATCTCAGTTGAAGAACCATCACCTATACACTTGATAAGGCCCTGTTTCATGATGTCCCTTCTTTCAAGAATTGACCTCCAAATTTGAGATGGATGATTTCCGATGGTTGCTTGAAGTATAGAGCAGGACGGGAAGTACACAGCCGTTAAAATACGAGCACTGAGACTGTTTGGAGAGACTAAAATCCTCCACGATTGCCTTGCAAAAAGGGCCAAATTAAATAATTCAAAATTTTTAAAACCAATACCACCCATGTACCTAGGCATCGTCATCTTGTCCCACGACACCCAATAGGGTTTCCTTTTCCCTTGTTTGCTTCCCCACCAAAAATCCCTTACAGCCAAAGTTAACTTCTCACATAACCCTCGGGGCAGCTTAAAACAAGACATAGAGAAGACTGAGATGGCTTGTGCCACAGATTTGATGAGGACATTCTTGCCTGCAGCTGAGAGTGTTTTCTCCATCCATCCTCTTATTTTGTTCCACAAACGTTCAATAAGATATTTGAAAGTTCCATTATTGGAAGAGCCTACATCAGTAGGCAAACCCAGGTATTTATCACTAAGTTGCTCATTGGGAACATGTAAGATACCTTTCACCTGGGCTCTTACTGTCTCTGGACACCCTTTACTGAAGAGAAGTGATGATTTCTCTTTATTTACTCTTTGACCCGATGCCCTAGCATAGGATTCCAATAAGAGAGATACTTCTTCCGCCGCTTCCGCATTTGCTTTAAAGAACAGCAGGCTGTCATCTGCAAATAATAAATGGTTTACTGGCGGTGCTGTTGTAGCCACTTTAATCCCTCCCAGATTAGATGACTGAACACGAGTTTTTAAAAGGCACGAAAGGCCCTCTGCTGCCAACAAAAACAAATAAGGCGAAATAGGATCCCCTTGATGGATGCCACGTGTGGGCTTGAACTCTTCAAGCTTTTGTCCATTAAACATAACCGAAAAGGAGACGGAGGAAACCATCCCCATGACAATGGTGACCCAATTCTGAGAAAAACCCAACTTAAGCATGATAGCTCTGAGATAGTCCCATTCGACACGATCATAAGCTTTCATCATGTCTAGCTTCAATGCACACGACCTGTGGATTTGAGCTTTGTTTCTCTTCATAAAGTGGAGACATTCATAAGCATCAATGATATTGTCGGTAATCAATCTACTGGGAACGAATACCGATTGCTCCTTAGAGATAATTTCCGGCAAAATAAGCTTCAGTCGGTTAGCTATCACCTGAGATGCAATTTTATACAAGACATTGCATAAACTGATCGGACAAAATTGTGTGAGCAGCGTTGGAGATTTTACCTTCGGAATCAAGACCAACACGGTGTTGTTAATCTCCTCCGCACTCTTCGTTCCTGAAACAATTCGGAGAACCACTCTTGTTACCTCCTCGCCACAAACCTCCCAATGATGTTG
Source organism: Triticum urartu (assembly GCF_003073215.2). Classification (NCBI taxonomy): domain Eukaryota; kingdom Viridiplantae; phylum Streptophyta; class Magnoliopsida; order Poales; family Poaceae; genus Triticum; species Triticum urartu. The sequence continues at coordinate 702,560,299 of NC_053024.1, read as the reverse complement.
GAAAAAATGAGCTGGGAATTCATCCGGTCCTGGCGCTTTTGTTGACGCCATCTGGAATAAATCTACCTTCAGCTCTTCAGACGTATAAGGGGCATTTAACTGTTCATTCATCTGGGCGGTTACCTTGACTGGTACTGCATTTAGTACTTCATCCATGTAATGAACCCCTTCTGACGTGTAGAGGTTATTATAAAAAGCATTGACCATCTCTTTCATTGTTTGGATATCCTCCGTGGTGTTGCCATTCTCCTGTACCAAGAGCTTGATCAAAATTTTCCGTCTGCGCATACTTGCACGTAGGTGAAAGAAGAAAGTATTCTTGTCCCCCGCTCGAAGCCATTCAACTCTAGATCGTTGTCTCCACATCAATTCTTCTCTGTGATATAATTCAATCAAAGATTCCTTGACTTTTAACTCTCTGTGAGATGGGCCAACTCTCCCTGGAACGTTCTGAAGAATCCCCAACTCACGTTTCAGTGTTCTGATCTGTCTGCGCACACTCCCAAACGTGGTCTTATCCCAAGCGGATAATGACCCCGCCAGAGCAGTTAGTTTTTCTTTAATATCCGCAACTGATCCACATGCAGGTAACCTGCCCCATTCATCACTGATTTTTGCATGTAGCTTGTCGTGAGATTCCCACATGGTCTCGTATCGGAAGGCGTGCTGGTGCTGCTGTCTCTCTTCCACCCCTCCCTGCAGATTTAAAAGTACTGGCACATGATCCGAAGATGCAGCCGTCAAGTGGTCCAATCGCGCCAATGGAAAGATTGCTGTCCATGCACTGCAAGCAAGTGCTCGGTCCAGCCTTACCCGTGTATAAGAACCACCTGCAACTCGACGTTCAAAGGTCCAAGGAGCTCCTGTATGCCCCAGATCAAGCAGAGCACAGTCATCCACCACAGACCGGAAAGCTGTTATCTGACTCTGGCTCCTCTGACCTACTCCACTATGTTCACTCCTGTGTAAAACTTCGTTGAAGTCCCCTATGAGAAGCCAGGGAGATTTGAAGTACCAGCTAACCCGCGGATAGTATCCCAAGTGTTTTGCCTGTCTACCACTTGTGCTTCTCCGTACACACATGTTAGCCTCCACGGACTCGACCCCATCTCATCAACAAACGCATCAATATGATACTTGGAGTAGCCCTGAATTTTCAACTTTATTTCATTATTCCAAAATATGCCAAGTCCTCCACTTCTACCCAAACTACTTACTGCAAAACTATTATCATAACAAAGTGTAGATCTCAAACTCTCGACACGTACTCTATCTAGTTGAGTTTCTACTATACAAAGTACTGCCGGGGTAAATTGCCTTGCTAGCTCGCAAAGCTCATGAACTGTCGCAAGTCTACCCACCCCACGACAGTTCCAGCACATGATACTCATTGTGCCCGGCGGAGGCCACTCAGGATCTCTGCCACGGGCGCATCGTTAGACTTTTCACTGGGATTCTTCTTTGTCAACACCTTCTATGAACTTGTTGAAACTCTGGCTCTCTTCGGGTATTGTTTATACGTCGGACTTGGCGGAACCACCGGAGGTGCCATAATCATCAACTGGTTACCTGCGGCCGTGACCCCTTTAGGGATGGTCGTCTTGTCTGCTTTGATACTGGATAATTCCGATGCTCTCTTCCTGTTAACACCAGCCTCCTCCATTAACGCATCCGGGTCCTCACCTCTGGCATGTTGCTGTTGCGGCTTTCCCCTACTAGAACCGAAGGTAGCACCTCCTCTTGCATATTGCAGAATGAGTCAAATAGGTGCTCCCCGACTATAGATGCTCTTAGTATAGTTTTTTTTAGGGAGGCAGGCCTCATTTGGGAGTTTGGCACAGGCCCTAAATTGTGATGGTCCGGCCCTGTACCGCATGCGGCCGTAAGTTAGTGAAAATTGTCAAATTTGATCCTTCCAAATTTTAACACAAAATGAACTTGATTTTGAAATTTCTCAGAATATGACTTATTTGCACGAGGCCCGAGCCAGGGGTGCCATGCTGTCTAGCATAACATGGTGCCTCACCCCCAGACGTCATGTAGATGTGCCTATTTGACGAAAAAGATCCTCTCTCCCCCGCTTTATATGTAAAGCAACTATCACCATAACATCCGAGCAAATCGATACAGATGCTTCATCACCGTACACAACACATACAGGCAGCGACACACCACCATAACGACTACCAAGCATCCTAAAGATGCACGAAGAAGAGCCGCATGAGCCGACGAAGACCATCACCAAGATGAGCGGTCCACCGAGAAGAGGTGAGACGGACAACACCAGAGCCATCACTCCTGAGGGAGTCCTGGATTAGGGGGTCTCCGGACAGCCGGACTATATCCTTTGGCCGGACTGTTGGACTATGAAGATACAAGATTGAAGACTTCGTCGCATGTCCGGATGGGACTCTCCTTGGTGTGGAAGGCAAGCTAGGCAATACGGATATGTAGATCTCCTCCCTTGTAACCGACTCTGTGTAACCCTAGCCCCCTCCGGTGTCTATATAAATCAGAGGGTTTAGTCCGTAGGACAATATACAATCATACCATAGGCTAGCTTCTAGGTTTTAGCCTCTACGATCTCATGGTAGATCAACTCTTGTAATACTCATATCATTAGGAACAATCAAGCAGGACGTAGGGTATTACCTCCATCAAGAGGGCCCGAACCTGGGTAAACATCGTGTCCCCTGCCTCCTGTTATCATCAGCCTTAGACGCACAGTTCGGGACCCCCTACCCGAGATCCGCCGGTTTTGACACCGACGTTGGTGCTTTTATTGAGTGTTCCACTGTGTCGTCACCATAAGGCTTGATGGCTCCTTCGATCATCGGTAACGATGCGGTCCAGGGTGAGGTTTTCCTTCCCGGACGGATCTTTGTATTCGGCGGCTTCGCACTGCGGGCCAATTCGCTTGGCCATCTGAAGCAGATCGAGAGCTACGCCCTGGCCATCAGGTCAGATTCGGAAACTTAAACTACACTGCCGACATCCGCGGAGACTTGATTTTCGACGGATTCGAGCCCGTGTCAGGTGCGCCGCATAGTCACGACGAGCACGATGTAACTCCGCCGTCGGACAGTGTTCGGAAGATCGCATCTGCAACTACTCTGGCCTTCAATCCGGAGCAAATTGCGCCATCCAGGGACGGAGGAATAGACCCCGCCATGGAAGCCGCACTCTCAGTGGCGATGGAGCCGGATACTGACTTCACCCCTTATGAGAGCCGTGTCGCCAAATCACTGGATTCGTCTCCGGCCACGGACTCCGAGCCGCCTGCATCCGTGCCCATCGAATCCGACTGGGCGCTGATCATGGAGTTCACCTCCGCGGATATGTTTTAGCACTCGCCTCTCGGCAATGTGCTAAATTCATTAAAGTCTCTCTCCTTGTCAGGAGAACCCTGGCCGAACTATGTCTGGCTAGAATGGGATACGGACGACGAAGAAATTCGCTGCCCGCCCACCACCCACTTAGTAGCCACTGTCGATGACTTAACCGACATGCTCAACTTCGACTCCGAAGACATCGACGGCATGGACGAAGATGCAGGAGACGAACAGGAACCAGCGCCCACAGGGCGCCGGACAGCCACTTCATCACATGACATATACATGGTGGATACACCCAAAGAAGGCAATGGCGAAGAGACAGCGGAGGATGGCCCCTCCAAGAAGCAACCCAAGCACCGACGTCAGCAGCGCCGCTCTAAGTCCCGCCATAGCAAAAACGGCAATAACAGCGCAAGAGAAAATAACACTTTAGTCGACTCCAGAGAAAACGACGATCACATTGCCCCGGCGGCAGAGCACGATGAGGCTGCAAGCGGCGAACATAGTGCGGATCCGACGTCCGAACACGGCGATGCCGAGTATAAACCTCATCAAACCCCCTCTGGGGAGGAAAACAGTCCGGACGAAGATGCACACATCTTCCCGGAAACGCACTTGGAGCAAGAGAACCTCCGCAGAAGGCTTATTGCCACAGCGAGGAGTCTGAAGAAGCAGAAGCAAAGGCTTAGGGCTGCACAAAATACACTCAACAGCAGGTGGACCAAAGTGCTCGACAACGAAGCAAAGTATGGTGGAAGTTACCACACAAAGAGCTATCCAAAGCACAAACTGTTACCTGAATTCGACGACGAGGCCTTAGAGCCCACACAGCCAAAAAATGAAATGCCCAACCGGCCGGATCCACCACCTTGTGACCGTGATAGAGCGGATAACAAATATGCACATAAGTCAACACACGATGTACGTGAGGACTTGCGCCAAAAATCCGGTATGACCAGATCCATCTATGGATCTAGGAAGCGTGCTCCGGCACAAAATCAAAATCAAATACCACAACCGTCCGAACGCCTTGGTACATCCAAGTACAGGGGTGCCGCACACCCCCTATGTTTCACCGATGAGGTGCTGGACCATGAATTCCCAGAAGGATTCAAACCAGTGAACATAGAGGCGTACGACGGGACCACAGACCCTGGGGTCTAGATTGAGGACTTTATCCTCCATATCCATATGGCTCGCGGAGACGATCTCCATGCCATTAAATACTTGCCCCTCAAGCTTAAAGGACCAGCTCGGCACTGGCTGAAAGCCTCCCCAAAAACTCAATTGGAAGTTGGGAGGAGCTCAAGGATGCTTTTCGGGCTAATTTTCAAGAGACCTACGTCCGACCTCCGGATGCAGACGATTTAAGTCATATAATTCAATAGTCCGGAGAGTCCGCCCGAAAGCTTTGGAACAGGTTTATCACCAAGAAGAACCAAATCGTCGACTGTCCAGACACCGAAGCCTTAGTAGCTTTCAAACACAGCGTCCGAGACAAATGGCTCGCCAGACACCTCGGGCAAGAAAAACCGAGAACAATGGCAGCTCTAACAAGTCTCATGACCCGCTTTTGCGCGGGCGAAGACAGCTGGTTAGCCCGCAGTAGCACGAGCGACCCAAGCACATCCGAAGTCAGGGATGGCAATGGAAAACCACGACGCAATAAAAACAAGTGTCAAAATAAAGAAGATAGCCTAGATAATACGGTGGTAAACGCCGGATTCAGGGACTCTCGGCCAGGCCAGCGGAAAAAGCCTTTCAAAGGCAGCAAAGACGGACCGTCTGGCCTAAACAAGATTCTTGACAAACTATGTCAGATTCATGGCACCCCCGATAAACCTGCAAATCACACCCACAGAGAATGTTGGGTCTTCAAGCAGGCAGGTAAGCTAAACGATGAACACAAGGGGGGGGGACACCAAGTGAAGACAAGGACGAGCCTCGCCAGCAAAGCACTGGAGGATAGAAAAAATTCCCACCAGAGGTTAAAACAGTCAACATGATCCATGTGACGAAGAGGAGAAGCAAACATGCACTCCGAGACACACGCGCCATAGAGCCCGTCACCCCTAGGTTCAACCCCTGGTTGGCCTGCCCGATCACTTTCGATCGCGGGGATCACGCGACAAGCATCCGGCACGAAGGATTGGTTACCTTGGTGTTAGACCCAATAATAAACGGATACCATCTCACACGAGTCCTCATGGACGGCGGCAGTGGTCTAAATCTGATATATCAGGACACAGTCCGCAAAATGGGGATATACCCGACAAAAATAAGCCACCGTACTACTACCTTCAAGGGAGTAATACCAGGCCTAGAGGCCCGCTGCACGGGCTCTCTATTACTAGAGGTTGTATTCGGTTCTTCCGACAACTTCCGAAGTGAAAGGTTAACTTTCTACATCGCTCCATTTCGAAGTGGCTATCAGGCACTACTCGGAAGAGCGGCTTTCGCTCGTTTTAACGCAATCCCGCATTACGCTTCTCTCAAGCTTAAGATGTCCGGTCCACGTGGCACCATCACAGTTAGCGGAAATACTAAGCGTGCTCTACGCGCAGAAGAATGTGCGGTGGCTTTAGCCGCCGAGCACTAGACGGCCTCACCAACCAGAAAAAATGACAGGTCGTCAAGACCACGGACACGGTTAGACGAATCCGGTGCACCACTACATATACATGAGATTGGTTTGATGATCAAACCCTCCTAGACGGTACCAGGGGCTTCCCGCGTGTAATCAGGGCTAGTCCGGCTCAACTTGACTTATCTTGAATTTTAATGGTTTATTGATAATAACCAATTTTATGTCATGGCAACTTTCACCTAAGTTCTTCTCTTTTACAGATGACAATCGTGCTACACCTGTCCAGGACATGGCACAATGAAGACACAGGCGCAGACGTGCAGCAGGGACCCGCTCAAAGGTTTCTTTTTAGATTAAGACCTTGCGTAAATCTTTTATACTGTCTCTTGTTGTTCACATCCTCCGGATACTCAACACAACCGAGATGGATGCTGGCATATTGGCATGTGGCCACGTCAGGATATTGCACGTACCTGGACATCCGGGCTTTATTATTAAGGGCCTCGTTCAGCCCCGCATATGTTATAAAGACCGAATACCTTAGGGAGTGTTCGGCGTCGCGAGTTTGGCCTTATATGCATCAGCTCCGAATCATGTCTTTGGTCAAATATTGGGTTTGCCCGGCTCCCACGTTTTGGTACCTTACGTTCCGCTATATCGGCTAAGGTAGCACTGGGAGAACTACTGTGATTGTGCCCTGGTTCATCCGGATGAGCACCTCAGTAGAGAAAGCCAAAAACTGACTGTCATGATAAAGCGCGAGACTGGTCAGCCACTCGATGACTCAACGGAATCTTCGGGATTCCTCCGCATTGACGAAGGGCCGTTTCCCGGTCATGTACGTACGCGCCGCGTATTCGAACAAGCGCAGAAGTAGCAGGGGCTATATAGTAGCCCCACAGTCAAACTCCTATAGCTAAGTGAAAGTGTTAAAGCAATATAGTCTGATTGCCTCGTTCGCTGCGCTACCACCTCCTTAATGGATCAAGTGTGAATACGCGTTTTTTGCTAACACCCCCGCATTATATGCGTGGGGGCGGAAGCCGACGACTGCAAACTTTCAAATTATATACATATCTATATAAATGGCCGCACAGGAGGCATCATAAATACTTTCAGGCAAAAGTATAAATATAGCCTTGATAGCTCAATAAAACATTGTTTTTACAATGGGAGTACATCTCACTAGAATATAATATTCTTCGAGCACTGAGCCTCTATCGAACGAGCGCCTTCAAGAACTTCTTCAAAGTAGTGCTCGGCAGCCACTCGGCCCACGACCGAACCATGTGTTGCAACAGTGGTGGCCTCCATCTCCGCCGAGTATGTCTTGACACGGGCAAAGGCCATCCGCGCACCCTCTATGCATGCCGACCTCTTCATAGCATTGATGTGCGGCATGACACCAAGGAATTATTGCACTAAACTAAAGTAACTATTCGGCCTTAGCCCTCCCGGCCACAGATGATCCACAACAGACCTCATGGCAAGTCCGGACAACCTATGGAGCTCGGCCCACTCGGCCATTTGCTCATTCAACAGCAGCGGACGCACTGGAGCATGGAACTGTGACCAGAACAGCTTTTCCACTTCGCGATCTTTTTGATCCTTGAAGTACTCGGCCGCATCAACAACACTTGCTGCCAAATCCACGTAAGCGTCCGCAAAACTCCATAGTTGATCAAGAGGTGCATACTTCGGATCTCCGAACTTAGTCCGCAACAAAAAGGGCTTCCCAGCTGCGATATCTCCGGCTTGATGCAGCTCCTCCTTCGTCACTCGTATTTTGGAACGGGCTTCCTTGGATGCTACCATGGCCTTCTCCAGATCCGTCGCCTTCGCACAGTTTTCTTCTTCAAGAAGCTGGTAACGGTCGGCGGCATCTTTCAACTCAACGGCCATCTTGGCCATTCTTTCCTTGCTCTGACAATGTGCGGCCTGTTCGGCCGTCAGCTCTTCGACCGCCTTTAGAGCGGCCGCATCGCTATTCCTGGCTTGCTCCTTGGCTCGGGCAAGTTCCACCCGAAGGGTCTCCACGGTGGCAGCTCCATCTGCAGTCACAACATATTAAAGATATTGGCATCATGCTCCTCTTACTATGTGTTGATCATCGGAGGAATCACTTACCCTGTGCCTCGTCAAGCCGTTTGTTGACAAGCATGATGTCGGCATCCGCCACATCAAGTTGCTGCTTTAGCTTGGCAAACCCATCAGTCCGGCTAGCCACCGGAGCTTCTGCCACCTGCACATAAAGGCGGTCTGGTTATTACCTGGGACAATGATCCTCTGTTTGCCGCCGTTTTCGATGACAACTAGAGTCTCAGGGGCTACTATCTGCATAGGGCACACCTAACGTGTGCGGTACCGTAAAAAACATACACTATTTCACGTACCTCAAAGCCTTTCAGCAAACTCATAAAAGCTTCATGCAATCCACTTTCAGCGGATGAAATCCTTCCAACTACCGTACTCATTAGCGTACGATGCGCTTCTGAGATGGCTGCTTGCTCCAGAAGATCCTTCAGTACGTCCGACCGCACATTATACGGTTCCGGACTCTTTCTGTTGCTCTCTTAAAGAGCCGAATACTAAGGACTCCGGGTGGCCAAGGAATTACCCCCTGGCCTTGGCGGATCAGGAGAAACCCTCTGTGACGACACTTCGGGGTCGCCCGCCTCATGAGGCGGGGTGGCAGGGGGAGGTGTTTCGCTCTCCATCATCTCCGAAAGAAGATCCCCCGAAGACGAACTCTGTCGAGAAGGGCTACGATCCGAACTACAAGATATAAGCTTCGGTAATTGTCTTCATAAGGTAGGATATTTTCACTACTAAGTACTTTTCGATTACTTACAACTCGGTAGAGGGCTGATTCCCTTGCGGACACTGTGCGGCAAGGGTACCCCCCGGGGCAGGACCCTCTGGCGAAGATTTCTTCCCTCGTTTGGAAACCTCTGTTTCCGGATCTTCAGAGGTGGTCCTCTTCCTTCCTCGAGGAGAGGGAATGTCAGATTCTTCTCCCTGGTTATCCTCCTTCGCAGAGGCGCTCATTCCCCCGGTTGGGACGAGTAGTGAGTGAGGCCCGCTTCGGCCTCTTTATGCCCCCCTTTATCTTCCTTTGAGGGCACCTGATAAGGCGTCAGCTCCAGCATTCTGTCTAGTACTGGATTGGCCAAGCCCTCGGGAAGGAGGGCCGGACACCTGATCATCTTCGCCTTTGTTATCCAGTCCTGGTCAAAGAGCAACTTTTCAGAATGATGTTATGATAAATAAGAGAAATAGCGTGTTCGGCCATGGAATTACTTACTTGGGTATCCGGGCGATTACAGCTTAGCCCCGCATCCTCGGTAGTGTCCGGACACTTTATTTGTGATCCGAAGAACAACTTGTACATCTACTCGAGCGTCATGCCGAGGAAGTGCTGAATGATTCGCGGTCCCTCCGGGTTGAACTCCCACAAACGGAGAGGTCTACATTTGCAAGGCGGGACCTGGCGAACTAGCATGACCTGCATCACCGTGACCAGGTTGACGTCTCTCTCAATGAGATCTTGGATGCGGCTCTGCAATATCGGCACATCCTTTACTGGACCCCAGTTTAGCCCCACGCTGATCCATGACGTCAGTTGTGGTGGGGGGCCCGAGCGAAAGACAGAGACGGCTGCCCACTTGGCACTTCGGGGAGCTGTGATATAAAACCACTCCCGCTGCCACAAACTGGACACCTCTGGGAAGGAACCCTCTGGCCATGGAGCATCAGCGCTTTTGCTTATTACGGCACCTCCGCACTCTGCGTGCCGCCCCTCGATCATCTTCGGCTTCGCATTGAAGGTCTTGAGCCACAGGCCGAAGTGAGGGGTAATGCGGAGGAAGGCCTCACATATGACGATGAACGACGAGATGTGAAGGAGGGAATCTGGGGCCAGATCATGGAAATCCAGCCCATAATAGAACATGATTCCCCTAACAAAGGGAACCAGAGCGAGGCCTAGTCCTCGAAGGAAGTGAGAGACGAACACAACACTCCCGTTGGGTTCGGGAGTGGGGATGACCTGCCCTCGGGCGGGCAGCCTATGTGAAATTTCGGCGGTCAGATATCTGGCCTCTCTCAGCTTCTTGATGTCCTCCTCTGTGACAGAGGAAGGCATCCACCGACCTTGGAGGTTGGATACAGACATGGTTGAAGGTCCGAAGCGCCTGACCTGAGCCTGGGGTGTTGGAACTCAAGGTGGGGGAAGGATTCGATTCAGCGCGAGAGGAAAAAGGGACATATCTTGGCCTCTTTATAAAGAGAGTGAATGTCAAGCGTCCTCTCGCGGCCGTTTTGGACTCGCCTAAAATCGAGGAGTCATGCCAACGGGCACAAGTAGGTTACCCACGTCTGTATTGATGAGAATCCCGTAATAAGGGGGACACGATCTCTGCTTCGACAAGACGTGTCAAGAAAACCGCCTCGCGATATGTGCGGTGCTGGTTGAGAAAAGTGGTTCGAATAATGACTGGGCGATGACATGACGTCGTGCTGTCAAAACGCGTCAGCAGATTAGATTTGTGGAAATATTATTCTCTCTACGGTGGTATGCAGAAATTATTCTGCAGGGCCGGACACTATCCTTGGGTCCAAAATCTTCTATGTTGTATTCGGAGGAGGAACCCGCCTTGCAATGCTGAAGACAATACTGCGTGCCGGACTCATCATCATTGAAGTCTGGTTCAGGGGCTACTGAGGGAGTCCTGGATTAGGGGGTCTCCGGACAGCCGAACTATATCCTTTGGCCGGACTGTTGGACTATGAAGATACAAGATTGAAGACTTCGTCCCGTGTCCGGATGGGACTCTCCTTGGCGTGGAAGGCAAGCTAGGCAATACGGGTATGTAGATCTCCTGCCTTGTAACCGACTCTGTGTAACCCTAGCCCCCTCCGGTGTCTATATAAACCAGAGGGTTTAGTGCGTAGGACAATATACAATCATACCATAGGCTAGCCTCTAGGGTTTAGCCTCTACATTCTCGTGGTAGATCAACTCTTGTAATACTCATATCATCAAGAACAATCAAGTAGGACGTAGGGTATTACCTCCATCAAAAGGGCCCGAACCTGGGTAAACATCGTGTCCCCTGCCTCCTCTTACCATCAGCGTTAGATGCACAGTTCGGGACCCCCTACCCGAGATCCGCCGGTTTTGACAACTCCAAAGACGATGCCTTTAAGAAGGTCACGACCATTGATAGCCACCACCATCTGATCATGAAGATCATGTTTTCACCTAAAGCATCATGAAAGGAGTGAGAAACACCGCGACAGAGCTGTAGGGAGGACAAAGACGTCCACGAAAGCCACCGACGTCGGCCAGTACACGGACTCGGCAAGTGATGGACCCCGGTGCTCATACTCCTCCGTCGCATCCCAGCTTCACCAACCACATGCAGCCATGATGCCATAGCCATATAGATGGCCACAAGGGAGCCCTCCCGCGTCGTGCACCACAGGCCCGCCGCAAGGGCCCAACCGGGCAACAGGCACACACATTGAACCACTACCGCACTGGCCCCCGCCAGCGAGCCACGACAAGGGAGGCCGTCCGTGACCCGCAGCGCCAGGGGCGGATATGGACACACCATGGCGAAGCAACAACCGCCACCACCAACCTCCAGCCCGCACCACCTCCATGCCACCCGTCGCACGAACGCCATGCCATCGTCGCCGGCCAACTCCAGAGCGCTGCTGCGCTGCAGTGCCTGGCACCGAGCATCGCATCCTTGCCTGACACTTTCGGCATGGGTCGCATCCCCCACACGAGGAAACGAAGGAGCCAGTCGCCGGCGTCACATCCCCCGCACGAGGAAACGAAGGAGCCAGCCGCCGCCGGCGACGACCATGTTAGAGTTGTGTCGAATATTATGTTGGCAACGGTTACATCATGTGTCTATCCCCGATATATATGAGAGGCCTAGGATACAAGTGTCCTATTAGGACACAACTCTTATCCTGTCTACACACAGTCTAAAACCAAGTCCAACTGTAACCTACCTTGTACAATAATATTCGACATAATTCTAACAAACTCCACCTTGGCGAATATTCTTCACCACCTTGAATTCATCCATGCGTCGAACCTCCATATACATTGGACTTGAGATACGCCATGAGCACCGCTGCTACTCCCAGACTCCATGTGACTCCACGTGCAATTGTAGTCCCTTCTCGTCTTGTTCACAGTCAACACTCGAGCAAAATTAAGTTTCTCAATACTCTACTTTGTGCTCCTAATTTCTGGAGAATCCGTTCAACGCCATCACACACTGACCACTGTCTGCATGAAAATGAACAATTCACATATTGGACGCCACATATAAGAGTTACATGAACTCAAGTCACCGCTCTTTCTTGACTGCCTTTCTGAAATTTGAAGGAATTTCACTGTCGCCTTGTGTCACCCTGAGTCAAATTAACAGTTGTCTCACCTTTTTCCCCGGATAGTCTTTGACATGTCCCACAGCTATAGCGCTCCGTCTCCTTCTGTACTTGTCATCCGCACTTTGCCATGTGCACTGAACACCACAGAATATACGGCCATGTACTCTCTCAACTATTGACAATTTCAGACTCTTCGCCACTTTCTCAGATTCTTCATGGTCAACTCCTGTCCATCTTCCGGCAACGATAGACCCAGTCACCAACTTGAATCTTGTACTCGTCAACATTGCTTCAGCACCCCCTGCACAATTTGTCTGGCCACATGTCTGACCACCAGTGCCTTGGCCTGTCGCTGTGTCTCGTGCTTACCGCACGCCTCGCCGCTATCATCGCGTCGAGTCTCTGCTGTCCTAGTCGAGTCTCCCGGGTAGCTAGCCCACACTGCTTCAACCCCCACTGCAGAGAACCACCGATCATCACCGACCGATGCCGAGTATCACGTCTCCATCAGACCACTGGGCCCCAGTCCACCCCGCGTGTCTCTCGCTATCCCGCTGAAATAGGCTTCGACTCTCCATGCATTTACGCCGTAGCCCCTCCATCAGCTCAGAATGTAGCCATCCATCAGACTCCAGCTCCATCTTCAACATGACTCCATGTAGGGTAGACACACGATGTAACCGATACCAACATAATAGCACAGGCATACAGGGGGAGCCGGCGGTGTGTGCCGGCGCCCGGGTGGCCGGTGTGCGGTATTATAGACGTGTCACGTAGAGGAGCGCCCATAGTCAGGCCCCGGGGATGTAGCCATGACGGTGAACCTCGTTAACAAATCTCGGTGTCGTGCCTTGTGTGATTGCCTGGTCATCAGTAGATCGACGGAGCGCCTTGGATTTATTCTAACAGACCAGGCTTCGCTCACTCGCGCCCCTGCTGGCGGCGAGGGAAGGAGGGAGTGGAGGAGGGGGGCCCAGCGGCGACACTAGTGTTGGCCTCCTGGACGCTCGCAGGAGCATCGCCGGAGGAGGGGAAACAGGGCCGGCCCTAAGGGGGGGGCGAACGGGGCGGCGGCCCCGGGCCCCCAAAAGTCAGGGGGGCCCTCCAAGGTATACGTACATAGATAAGTATACTTCGAGCTAAAAAAATGAAGCCAAAGACCCAAAGTCAGCGACGCCTCAGCCCTCAGCCTAGGAAAGAAAGAGAGATGTGGGCATTGCCCATGTTTCAACCACGTACAGGCACAGTGCCTGCACAGGAAAGGAATCGCTTGATGCAGGGTTTCCTTTTCCTTCGGATCGGTCGTTCTTCCGCTGACTGCTGTTCGTTTAATCGCCGTCTTGAACTCTGCGTCTCTGCGGCCTCCTACGAACGAGGAACGACGGAACGAAACGCCGACTGCAGCAGGCAGCAGCAGGCAGCAGGTACGTCTCTCCTCGTGCCCTCTGCGGCTCTGCCGTCTGCCCTCGCCTGTTCTAGTGTTCTTTGTTCCTGATTTTTTTAATCATGATTCCTGAATCAACAGGTTAATAGGAAATTGTAGGCTGGGCGATCAAATCTTTGAGGATTGAACACATATAGCCAGATTAGATTACAGAGAGAAGGTACTATATTGTGCCCCGCCAGATTTTGTCATGATATTAGATGAAGATCATCTGCAATAATCTAATATTTTAATTAGCTTTCTGCTAATTGTTCCTTTCAATTTCAGCAAGGTCATCGGGCTTCGGGTAAAAAGTATCCATCCGGAAGTTTTAGAAGAGAAAAGAAGAAGGAAGCAGATGAGGAGAAAGAGGCAATGAAAGGATCTCTTTTTAAATATTATAAGAGCAACACAGGCACTTCAAGAAATCCAGAGGAGTTGGCGATAGTTCTCGCGGATGATCAAACTAATGCCAATCGGGAAGATGATGGTCATACCCCTACAGAAGACGATGTTGACATCGACATGGATGATACCAATGTGAGTGATCATGAGCCCATATTTAATTCATCTGCGACAGAATCTGCTAGTGTTGATGAGGAGCCAGTTATTACTGTGGATATTTATGATCCAAGCAATTGCTGTAGTCTTGATAACAAAGCGAGGGACATATTAGTGGAAAAGGGGCCTAAAGGGAAAGAAGAAAACACTAAATATCCTTTGGATGAAACTTTAAGATATTTTTCGTATAGCCATTACTCAAGAAAAATGAGCAATGGAGAGGTGCGTGATAGAAGATGGTTAGTTTTTTCAAAACACGCAAAGAAAGTGTTTTGTTTTTGCTGTAAGCTTTTCAATTCTGATAAATGCAAGAGTGCATTGGGGCATGATGGGTTTTGTGATTGGCAGCATATTAGTGATATTAGTGAGAGACTGAAAGAACATGAAGCTAGTGTTGACCACATTACCAACATGAACTCTTGGAATGAAATGAAAATTAGATTGAACAAGCATGACGATTACTAGTTATACATTTAAACTAAGGGCCCCGGATTGTAGTTTCGCCCCGGGCCCCTGAAATTTCAGGACCGGCCCTGAGGGGAAAGCGAGGTGTATCGGGCATTTTGGATCCAATGAAAAATCAGATGTGGTCATTTTATGATATATATTTTTAAAACCGGTCTATCTTGTGCTAAATTTTTGGAAAAGGCCCAAATCTGTCAATTTTCACCGCGAGTTGCTACTCCTAAGGAGCTACTCCCCTGCCAGCCGACGCAAGCATTCCACCTGCCGCACCTACATCAACACTCTGACCGCTTCCCCTCCTCGCCGACCAAACCCAGCAGGCCTCCGGCCGCTCGGATGATCGGCGGCGGGATATACGCTGGGTGTCGTGCTCTCCGTCCTGGGCCCGACGGCTTCGGATGCATCGGCCGTGGGGACAGGGATCTCGCTTCCATCCCGACCCCGCACTAGCTCGTCGTGCCTATGTACAGCTACAACCTCCCCATCCCACTGACTCCAAACGGTGATGATTCGGCTGTGCTGGGGCATCGTGGATGGGGACGGTCGGCGGGGACGGCCAAGGGTGGAAGCAGAGTCATGCGCGGTGGGCATTCGCATCCTCCTCCTGCTTGTATTTTTTCTTCTTCTCCCTACCGGCATGTCCACGGTGGATTATCTCATAGTAATTACTGTACATTGGTTCTGGCTGGAATCCTTGCATAATACCAGCGGAATCTTCCGGATTGCAGGCAATGACACCCAGTAGCCGGAGTATGTGTGACTAGAAATTATTCACTGGTTCTATTACGGTATTAGCTGGTACTTGTCACTGCTTTAGTCGATAATTCGAGAATATGGGAGGCAATAATATGCATCTTTTCGAGAAAATAATCGGCAGTATTTTTCTCTGATGTGATGTGCACAACCATTTTGATATATGTTCGGACTGGATTATATAGCTGCTGGTAATGTCTTGGTTGTGTACACAGTGGTTTTCATTAGCTAGCTTAGCAGGGTGTAAACATCCGGAATCGGTTCTTACGATGCTGCTTTCTATACACTAATGAAGGTAGACACATCTTCTGAAACGACTTAGAATATAAATGAGTCAACGGCATGCATTGATTGATGCAGAGACCAGAAGTTTTTGATTGATGCAGAGACCAGAAGTTTAATCTCCTTTTCAAAAAAGAAGACACGTGCAATATCCTTTCAATCTGGAGTAGTATTTTGCCTGAAATTTTCAGGTTCAAGCTCAGATGTAAAAGTAACATTATATATAGTTGAAAACACACAAGAAATATGCTACTTTTTCACCCGTGACCAAGCTACCTTTTCACCCAGTTGTCTGAGATTCTCCCACTTTTTTGGTAAATAGTATCGGGAAGACGAAGAGTGAGAATAGAATCTCTCTGAGTTGTCTGAGATTCTCTGAGTTGCCTTGGGAATACGAGAAGCCTAAGTGCAGCGCAGGCTCAAATGACAGCTCTATACTGTTGGCATGTGTGTGCCCTTGCAGTCCCTGGATGCTCTCTCCATAAGTAAGACCGGAACAGCATACCCCTCTACCTCCAGCACCACCGGTGAGCTTCTTCTGGCAAGTGACCCTCTTTGTTTGCAAGTTACTCATATCCTCTCTTCTTCCACATCTGCATGGAGCAATAGTATTTGTTCTTAGTTTCATTGTTGTTTTGCTTTATTTTTATTTCTGCTGGTTTTCAGAAGCTGGTTGGTAGGATATAGCACAAAGCAGTCATGTTGTCCTACCATGATATGAGTTTCAGAAACTGAATGTTCTATGATTGCTTACCATCAGTGTTTCTTTTCTGTTCTAAGAGACATCAGTGGTTGATTCATATTAGATCTGCATTTTATCCCCCTAGTAGCATCACAAATGGAGCCTAGTAGTCAATAGATCCAGTCAGAAAATTATTTTCCCTATGATAGATTTGCATTTTTTGCATACTCTCTCATGTAGTACATGGTAACCATGGTTCGACAGCACCAGCTCTGATTGAGCACACTGTTCATATTTGTTCGTCTTGTACAGCCGGGAGCGGACAAGACAGGGTGGGAGCGCCACCACGCACGAGGACAGAGAGGAAGACGACCGTCGAGGCGACGCAGGTAACTCAGTTGTAAAAAATCTCCATGTCTAGCACATTTTGCACTATCCAATTCATGCTGCTACCAAATCCAGCATGGAGTCTATATATGCTGTCAAAATCAAGCTCATGCCTGAAACATTTAATTTTGCATATACTTAGTATTTTTTTCTACAAGCACCAAATGCATGTATCCTGATTCATGAATCATATATAAAGATGCCTGAAGCATCAACTTTGCATATATTCAGAGTGCACACAAACACAATGGTCAGTTGCATTTGCATATGCGCATAACTTTCACTTGCAGATCCAGCATACATGCACAGCATAAATGTTCTTCTCACAACATTTAGTCCAAGTACAAAACGTTCGGTCCTAGCACCCAGCACTGAGCGCACAAGCTTGCATCTGCTCATACCCCAAATTTGAGTAACAGAAGCGGGCTATATTTTCAATGCCCCAAATAACATGGGGCTTATGCTCATCAAATCTCCCAGAAATATTTAGGGCGTCATACTGACCACAAACGGCATGACCTTTACTTTTGGATTTGGGAGAGGGCATTATAACTGATCTTGAATGATTTTAGGGTATCGTTAGTTATGAAAACACATGATATATGGTTCGTTTTACAGGACTTATTCAAGATGAGTGATCCATGTGAATGCTGCCAGATCAAGCTTAAGTTTCTAAGGCAGATCAATGGCAACTTCACGCACAGCCTGGTTAGCTATTTCTGCCTTTCCTAATTTCCTAATTCAGTGGGCTGCCCGATGTTTTTTGAGTTTTTTTGTTGCCTCAAACATTTTTTGCACCATTCCTTCTTGTTACAGGTCATACCGGAGTGGTTTGTGAACCAATTTGGAGGAAAGGTCTGGAGAACTGTCAAACTAGAGTCCCCTAATGGTAACGTCTATGATGTTGGAGTTACCGGGAATATGAACCGAACAATTTTGAAGTCTGGATGGGCATCATTTGTTGATGCCAATAAAATAGAAGAACATTATTCATTGATGTTTCGTTACCTTGAAAACGCCCGCTTCAAGGTTACAATATTCGATTCCAGTGGTAAGCAGAAAGCATCGTGCTGTGCTAGGATGGGAACTGCTGGTCCTGATGTTAGGAACCCAAGCACATTTGATGTTGATAATTCTAGTAGTTCTTGTGGTGGTACTACTCAGTCTTCACCAAGCTAAAGATCAGATTCAGATGGAAGCCAAAAGGAAAGGTTGTACGGTTATAAAAAATCAGCAAAGAAGGCTGCAATATCATATTCTTCTGAGGAATTATCAGGTAAGTTGTGTACTGGGATTATTCAGTTACCTCCACCACATGTCCTCTTACTGTTGAAACTTATTTACAGCTGAAGACAGTCTATCTAGAGACAATTTGGTGGAGTAATATGATGAACAGGTGCATTTGAATGACTATGTGTTATCAGGGAAATGTGATCTTACAGTAGCAGAGGAGGCAAAAATACAAGCACTTGTAGAGAAAATTCGATCTGAAATCCCGAACGGAGGGAGTATGCATTGGGGTCTTTAGTTGCTAAAGTTTTTAATGTGCTTAGCTCTTCATGTAAGCTTCAATGCATTGGAAGCATGGTTTTGGGTACCGGGCGGTAAATTCGGTTACCGCCCGGTAACCGCGTTTCCCGGTACCCCATGATAATTCTGTATCTCGAGCAAAAAAAAATCAAACTTTTTGATTTTTTTTGAATTTAGACTCCTAACCCATAGTTAAATAAGGCGTATATTTAGATCAAATATAAGCCAACTCGTGTCCGAGTGGTTAGTATCCTTTTCCCGCAACAGTGCGTCGTGTGTTTGAGTTCTACCGGCCGCACTTTTTACTTTTTGATTTTTGAAGAAATGCACGCCACACTGTATACTGTAATTTTTACAATTTGGAAGTAGCCTTAGTTAGTGGGGTACAAAAAATGATGTGTACTATTCGTTATTGCTGATGTGGCTCATTTGATAAGATTGATAACTTTCATGTGAAGATAAATATGATAGTGGGGATCTGATGTGGTACATTTGATGAGGTGGATAGCTTGTATGTGATAGTGGGGGTATATAGGATATGACTATTATGCCCTTTTTTATAGAGTATGGGCTAATCTAGACCGTCCTTGTGTTTAGGGTTTGTACTGAAAAGTGTAAATTAAATCAAATGTTAAAAATCAGCCACACAAACACACACTCAATAAATATATATACTATATATACACGTCTATCGGTCTATAACCATGGCCGCGTACATGGATGGGCGACGCATGAACTTAACACAAAGTTTCTTCCTAGCCCGAGCTCCACGATGCCTCTTATCTGGCCCGTTGGTTTGCTTCGGGATTTGTGCAGAAAATGTGGACTACAAGTCACGCAGTTGTTCGCTAATGACTGCATGCAGGTACTGACCCGACGCGTCCTCTCGCTGCCGCTTGCATGCAGTACTGTAGTCACGTGGATTTGCCAGAGCTGAAGTAAAGAGAGAGAGTCGCCGCATGCAAGTTTTAAAGAGAGAGAGAGTGCCGTTGTGCAAAGTTTCTTTAAAAAATTAAGAGAGAGAGTTGCATGCACGGGTGGATAGAGAAAGAAATAGAAAGAGAAAAGAGTTGCATGCACCGGTTGTGAGATGAACAGTCCGGGAGAGAGAGTGTGAGAGGCATATGCAACCTTGTGCCATAAACAGTACACCATGTTTTCTTATTCCCTAACGGCGTATGGTAGCACAGAGATGCAACCAAGCTAACACATACAGGATATCTTGTTCCTAATTCAGCAGTATATTCCATCTGCATGCGAGGAAAGAGAAAGTTGGTTTTTTATGAATAAAAGAGAAAGCTTTTTGTGGGGAAAGATTTTTTCTTGTAGCTACCTAGAGGTCAACTTGCGAGAGCAAGTCATCCACGGGAGAGAGTTTTTATTTGTGTTGAACTATAGTCGGCATAGTGCTGCAGCTTTTCAGCCAGTCGCTATCACGAGCCTATACGCTTTGCTTCTGGACAAATTACTCTGACGACTTGCAAAACTGGTCAGCCCTTGCGTGAATCTCTAGAAACAGCAAGTCCAGCGAACGGCATAGATAGAAGGTACCGTGTAGCTTGTCCTATAAAAACCCGCTCTCAAATCAAGTTCACTTGCCGAAGATGATGGGGTAGACCTTATCAGTGTTGGGGTAGAAGAGCCCCCAGTTCTGCTCAACGCCCGCCTCCTTAAGGTCAGTGGCGGAGCGTAGTGGAGACAATACCGGGCCTTGGCCATCCCTTGCTAGAGGAAAATTTACATAATATGCTTATATTTTTACTAATCCCTCTACTAATCGTCCGGTATGTCTGATCATCCTAACCTTCTTTATGTCATGCACTTGTTTTGGCCCCTCCTAATATTTGTTTCACGCTCTGCCACTGCTTGAGGTTCTCGTTGAACGTGGAGAACACGTACGTCTCCACCTTCCACGGCCGCCGAGGCGTGCCCTTCCCGACATGGCTCACCAGGTTCTGGTTGTACGTCCTCGCGTTCTCCACCGACGCCTCCTCGCCGCCCGCCAACGGCCACCCGGTCTCCGACACCACCACGTCCACGCCGCTCACCCCGAGCCGCTCCATCGCCGCGTGCACCGCGTCCACGCTTGCGTCGAACATGTTCTGGTACCCGTACTCGCCGTCCTGCACCACCGTCCCCGCCGCCGTGAACAACATGAAGCTCACGTCCATGTCGCCGGCGGCCTTGTACGTGTAGACGAAGTATGGGTACAGGTTGGCCAGGAGCGGCGACCCTGTGCACTCCAGGAACTGCAGCACGGGGAGCAGGAACGGTTTGGACTCGTCCGCGAACTCGCCGGCCGACGGCGGCACGTGCATGGCGATGGTGGCCTGCGATATCGTAGTCGTGACCTTTACGGCGTCGCCCAGCCCGGCCGCGGCCAGCGCGCCGTGCATGGCGATGGTGGCCTGCGATATCGTAGTCGTGACCTTTACGGCGTCGCCCAGCCCGGCCGCGGCCAGCGCGCCGTGCATGTTCTCCATCGCTGGGACAAGGTACTATGTGTCGCATCGTTGCCATGTTTCCGGTATGGTGGGAACGAGGGATGAGAGTCGATGGCTGAAAAAAATAGGGTACAATAAGGGTATACATCTCTCAAACGATTTTTTTATAGCGGGGACGCGATCCAATACGTTTGGGTACGATGAACCCGGTACGGTACCATGGGTCGAGAAACGCAGTTCCTGAAGAACGACGACTCTCTGACGGTCAGCATTCCTTATTGTTAATGGATCCCTTGCAATTATTGGACTGGAGGAAGAACGAGGAGTCCTTGAGAAAAGAAACGGCGGCGTGAGTAAATTATGCCTCGCGTTTTGGCTGTTGGATCCTCGAACCTGAATCGAGGAGTAGGCTGCGGGGACGCCTGATCTTCACTGAATCATACTGAATCTGACCTCGTTTCCGAATCCGATTCCGGGTCGATGAATCGGGATCGAGGAACGGCCTACCGTTCCCCGTTTCCGGCTACTATGGTGTGTCGCCCCCGGCGACCTCGTTGCCCACTGTGAGCCTGTGAGGTACCGGAAGGAGATATCTGGGTGTGCCGCGATGTTGCCATGTTGGCGCGGACCCACGTGGCCACCGCGGACGTGCTGGCGGCCAGCTCGGGGACGTGGAGCACGTAGTTGGGCGCGCCAACGATGACGCCGATGCCGATGCGGGCGAGTACCGCCAGCGCGTAACTGTCCGGCGCATAGAGACGCACCGAGTTGAAGCCGTTGTTGCGGAGCATGCCGACGACGGTGCTCGGGGGCGGCAGGTTGTTGGCGCTCATGCCGTAGCACACGCCCACCGACGCCGCTCCTGCACAAGTAGACCCCATAGTACTCACGTTACAGATTGTATATGGAAGTACGTGTCAAATTGTAACCACAGCTAGCTGAAGATCAATGCGCACACTCGTGTTTTGATCGATGGTTGGCGTTGCTTTGTTTGCTGATTTATACGGACCCGAACCGTACGTGTGCAGTAGCGTGCAGAGAGTATCAAGGAAGATATTATTGGTGGGGTTCCGAGAAAGGCAAGAGGAAAGCTCACTGGATGGCATGGGAGAAAATTATTCAGCCAAAGGCTAGAGGGGGATTGGGTTTTCATGATTACAAAATCTTTAATCAAGCTTTACTAGTTCGGCAGGCGTGGTGGCTTCTCGTCAATCCGGATAGCCTATGTGCGAGAGTCTTAAAAACTAAGTATTATCCTAACGGTTGTTTGGAAGACACCGTGTACCGTAACATTGGCATCTCTTAGAAGGATCTGTTAACTTTGATTGTTAGCTATCATTCTGTTGGCGGCAATTGAAAAATGGTACGATGCGGATGGTGGATTGTTCACGACGCATGCATGCAACGTTGCACGATAGGAGGGAGCATCCACAAAATGGCGGGAAGGTCGACACGGTTCGAAATTTCTTGTCTTAGTTTGGAGTCAGGCCGCCATCAACCTATCACTAGATGTACATCTGCCAGTTCCTAACTTGTGCTGATTTTTTCATTATCTCATAATGCCTTTGATTGGTACATTGTTGGAGAACATAATGGGTTGACTACTTGACTGTACTGTGCTTTACGGCCCACTCAGAGCACAATGCACTTCTTTTCTAAGGCCCACTCAGCGTCGCACTTCTTGACTAGTCCAAAAAAATGTACTCACGACATTAATTAGCAGCCAGTGGTTTACTCAAAAAAAAAAGCAGCCAGTGGCAGAGGCTTGACTTTTTTTTGCAAACGATTAAAAAAATCTTTCACTGACTGCACAAAAAAATATCAGAAACATTTCACTGACTACATGCAAGTGTATTGGAAATGCCCAAAAAAAGGGATTTTTTTTCTTCTGTTCCAACGTCTGCGACACGGCCGCTACATAGTCCACTTCGTACTCCTGTCCGTCCATCGCAGTCGTACAGAATGCAAAATTCCATGGAGATATGGACGTATATATGTATACTTTATATGCACAAGCACACAAATATGACATATCATATGCACACGGGTTTCATTTATCGGAATGGCTAACTCACATCTAGATAATTTTTTAAATATGTCACATCTAAATCCAGGACCGTCAGATTGTTTGTCTTTAAAACTCGTGCAAGATCGTTCCTCGCGCGCTCATACACGTCGGAGTGTGTCTTCCACGCGAGATTGGGGGCAGGCCGTTGTGTTCGTGTTTGTTTTTCTGTTTGTCTCGGGTTGGTCTGCCCTGCTCGATTGGGGGCGGGCTTTTTTCTGTTTGTCTCAGTTATGGGCTCCCATAAATTTCTCAAACAAAAAGTACCGTGGTGATTTGTCCCTAATTTTCTCTGTCAAGAGGTGAGGAGGCGGTGCCCATTCATCTTCCTACAGTCCTTCACGTGATGAGTGGGCAGGAAGTGAGAAGGAAGGAGTGAAAGTAAATGATTTTCCGCTCCCATTTTTCTTTGTTTTTTCTATTATATACGCAGTATATTATTTCCTTTTTCATTTCTTGTTCTTTTTTCTTTTCTATTTTTTCTTATTTTTTCACTATGTCATCTATTCGCTTTAAATGTCGTGCAATTGGTCGCAGGTTGTTTTGTCACGCGCATCCCGTGCCGTGTTGTGTGTCTGGTGTCTTTTTATCGGTCTCTTTGTGTGTGTGTGTCTTTTCTTGTGATGTTTTCACGACACGATCTTGCCTGTTTGGGATTGGTTTTGCTAATTCTCATTTAGATGAGAGTTAACAATGTTTTAACTTATATACCGTTAGATATATGTGCTTCTGAGTCGTGTTCGTTGTCCTTGTGTCGTGTTTTCTGTTCATCCCTCGTGAAGCAGTGAGGCCTGATATGACTGTTTTAAATGGGTCATTTTTCTGTTTTGTGTATTGAGTTTTTTGTGGGTTGTAGCTTTTCCGTGGAGGGCTACGAGTCCTTTTATTCTCTATTTTTGTTTATTTTGGTTCGACTGGGTAGCCATAAAAAAGATATTTTTCTCCTTTCAGATTTGCTCTATCTCATCTCGATGATGTCTCATCTAAGTCTATAACCGACCGATTTGTTTGTTTTAATGGTTCACATACTCTTGATCATGTGCGCACATCTCAGCTCGTTCGCATCCTCTTTGTCCCGTTTTGTTTTGTGCTATCTTGTTCGTTGACATAACCCATATATGTTGTCGGTTGAGGGGCGCAGCTCGTTTCTCTTTCGTTCATTTTCGCTATGCATTTTGGCTTGGTGGAGAATTTGTAGAGGCCATCCTTTACTCGTAAATGATCTCGTAGTTGTCCCAGTTGCAAGTCCACCATCAACTAGCAATGGGCATGTATTTTATTTTTCATTCCAGTTGCAAATCTACAGTCGACTCGAGCTCATAATTTGTTATTGTCCTAGTTGCAAGTTCACCCTTCACGCGCAAATGGTCTCATAGTTGTTTTATTTACAATTCCATCCTCGACTAGCAATGGACAGGTATTTTTGCTTTTATTCCCGTTGCAAATCTACAATCCACTCGCAATTGGGCTCATTGTTTGTTATTATCCCAGTTGCAAGTCCACCATCGACTCGCAAATCGTATCATAGTTTTGCGTAGTTGTCCCGATTACAAGTTCAATCTTGACTCACAACTAGGCACATAGTTTGTTTCGTCCCGGTCGCAGATCCATCCTCGACTCACAATTCGTATCGTAGTTTTGTGTACTTGTCGCAGTTGCAACTGTACCCTCGACTCGCAACTCGTATCGTAGTTGTGTGTAGTTGTGCAAGTGTATGCTCGACTCGCGACTCGTATTGTAGTTTTGTGTAGTTGTCAAAGTTGCAAGTTCACCCTCAACTCGCAACTAGGCATGTATTTGTTTCATCCAATTTGCAACTCCAGCATTGACTCGCAACTGGGCATGTATTTTTGTTTTTCCTCCCAGTTGCAGGTTCCTCTTAATTCGCAATTGGATCTGTATTTTGTTTTATCCCAGTTGCAAGTCGATCCTTGACTTGCAACTCGACTCGTAAATGTTCCAGCTGCAAGCTCATCCTCGACTCGCAATTGGAGCACATGTATTTGTTTTTTCACCACATTTGTAAGTCCACCCCTGACTCCCAACTGGGCACATAGTTTGTTTATTCCAGTTGCAAGTCGACTCATGACTCGCAAGTAGACTTGTAGTTTCGTAGTTGCCGCAGTTACAAGTCCACTCTCAATTCACAGATGTGCTCATAGTTCTTCCAGCTACAACTCCACTCTCAACTAGCAACTGGGCGTGTGTTTTGTTATCCTAGTTGCACGTTAACGCTCAACTCACAACGCGGCTTGTAGTTTATTATTGTCACAGTTGCAAGTCCACCCTTGACTCGCAAATGGCATCATAGTTTTGTGTAGTTGTCCCAGTCGCAAGTCCGCCCTTGACTCGCAACTAAGCCCATAGTTTTGTTTCGTCCCCATTGCAAGTCCATCGTTAATTCACAACTGAGATGGTAGTTTCCTAATTGTCCCAGTTGCAAGTCCACCCTCGACTCGCAACCGAGCCCATAGTTTTGTCATTGTTGCAACTCCACCATTGACTTGTAACTGGGCTCGACCCTTTTTTTATCTCAGTTGTAAATCCATTTTTGATCCAGTTGCAAGTGCACCCTCGACACACAACTTGTCCTTGACACTTTGTCCGAGTTGCAATTGCACCCTCGACGTGCAACTTTGTTCTCGACCCCTTTGACCCAGTTGTAGGTCCATCCTCGACACACAACTGACGCAGATCATTTTGTCCTGGTTGCAAGTCCGCCCTTGACACACAAATGAGCCTGGTTTTTTTTCCGTAGTTGCATGTTAACCCTTGATATGCTAGGACTAACCCCATTTTTTATCCAAGTTGTGAGTCCACGCTTGGCACGCAACCCAGGGGAGGGGTGGGACAACTTTTTTACCTTAGTTGCAAGTCCACCCACGATATGCAATTAGGGTGACCGGCCCATTTTTCTTCCTAGTCGCAAGTCAATGCTTGAGATGCAACTGGGAGTGGCCTCATTTTTTTCCAGTTGCATGTCCATCCTTGACACGCAACCTAGGGGAAGAGGGGGCAACTTTTTTGTTTGTCTTAATTGCAAGTCCACCCACGGCATGCAACTGGGGTACCCCGACCCAGTTTTCGTCCTAGTTGCAAGTCCACCCCTGACATGCAACTGGGCCTTACCCCATTTGTTTGTCTTAGTTGCAAGTCCACCCTTTGCACGTAACCCGGGCAAGGGGATAACCTTTTTGTCTTAGTTGCAAATCCACCCATGACATGCAACTGGGGTGTCCGACCCATTTTTTGTACTAGTTGCAAGTCCACGCCCGTCATGCAACTGGGCCCAATCTCTTTTTTCCTAGTTGCAAGTCCACCCTTGACACACAACAATCTACCCTCGACACGCAAGGGGGGGAGGCGACCTTTTTTTCCCAGTTGCAAGTCCATTATTAACATGCAAATCGACCTTTGCTCCTTGTCCCAAACACATATACATCCTTGACAAGCAATTGTGCCCAACCCATTTTTGTCCTAGTTAAAAAATGTTCATAATTTTTTAATTTAAAAAAAATCATAAAATTTATTAAAATCATGAACTTTTTTCAAAATCATTTTTTTTTCAAATTCATGTTTTCATTACTTTTTAAAAAACATGAGATTTTTTCCAAAATTTGGAAAAAAATATATATTAATTTCACGATTTTTTTGTATTCACTAACTTATTTGTTTTTTTTTTCAATTTCCTGATTCCTTTATAATTCATAATTTTAAAAATTTGCAAACATTTTTTTATTTCACAAAAAATAGAAAATATTTTTTTTACCCTTGCAGCTGTAGTTGACCCATGGATGACAAGAAAACACAAAGTGAAAATAACAACAACGACAATGACATGGTAAGGAAATTTTTTTGATGAGAATTGCGGCGGGTCTAGCTGAGCAGTTGCTGATTTGATTAATACTAGATGTGTAGAGATGTAGCATGCTTAATTACTAGAAAAGGTAATTAGCTATGTTATGCAGCATGTGCGTTGATTATATGAAGCTAGCTGCTAGCTTTAGGGGAAAAAACTGCTAGGTGAGCGAGTGCACATACATTTTTCCTAGACACCAACGAGGCACGTACATGTGTTGAAAAGAACGAGCGTGTAATTGGGCCATCCTTGTTGGCAGCAGGCCACGACCACCCACCTGCGTCTCCAGCGCCAGTGAAGGTGCGTAGGTGTACTGGAATGGAATAGAACGAAGGAAAAAAAAACAAATACAAACAATGTGCTGGGCTAGTCCAGCGCTAACTTTTTGCTGATGTCACAATTTTGATGAGACATAATTATGTCGCAACTAGATGTGTCCTAGACATGCAGCTAGCGATATTTATTTCGCCAGACAGGGTGATGGTACGTGTCAGCTAGGCTATCATGCATCACACAAGTTTGTATCTAAGCTGATGGAGCTGTACGTATGCTTAATTAAGTTGTGGCATAGTCACGAATTTGGAAGGGCGTTTCTCCATGTGTCTTAAAAAAGTGTGCATTTTTGTGGCAACCATGATGGTGGCAAGACAAACATGGTCGTGGCATGTCCTTCGTGGTCGACCGTTTGGCATGGCTCTGAGTATGAAGTCGGAGCAGTAGTGTCGCGGGGCGATGCGGCGGCAAAGATGCCTTGTGATGGGCAAGTCGGGCTTTGTTTTGTGTAAGGTGTGCATCTTTCTCCTGCTAGACTTGTGACCGAAGTCAGAGTTGTTTGGTCCTCTAAGTTTTTGGCTGATTGTTTGGCATGGCCCGCTAGGGTTCTCGTATGTTGCTAGCTGTGTGCACTCTTGGTAGGTCGTCCACGGTGAAGTCGGACTCAGTTGCTCGGGGAAAGGTGATGGATATTGCAGGCAACCTCAACAATGTCCATTGTATGACAAGGTGTGTGTGTGTGTGTGTGTGTGTGTGTGTGTGTGTGTGCGCGCGTGCGTGTGCGTGCGCGCGCGCGTGTGTGTAGCCTGGTTGGTTGGAGTGTCCTATCTTGTGGGAGTGCTGTATTGGTTTTGTGCTCGTTACTACAACTCATCACAGTTTCACAATAGTTATATGTAAGTTGCCTCAATTTAGAATTTGGGTCAGTCAAATTTCACGTGAAGGAAGGAATAGCAGGAGAGATTGAAGGATCTCGCGGGTGGGAAGGAAGAAGCACATTGGAGAAGTCGTCTGTGTCTATTTTAGGGTGGCAGGCGACCCCAATATCTATCTTAGGGGTGTGGGGGGTGGTGCCGGTTCGCCGAAAAAAACCGGCCATCGCTGGGGCTAGGGGGATGGCTGGGGTGGCGGTAGCCGACGGTGGACAATTGTTGAGGGGAGGTCGGGTCGGCGAGGCTGGAGCGGGAGCACCGCCAGTCACATGCAGTTGTCGCTGGTCTAGCCGGTGGTCCATGGGGGCGGTTGGGGAAGAGAAAGATCGAACGTGCAGTGAGGAAGAACGTGCAGTGAGGAAGAACTGAAACGATTTCTTCAGGTATTTCTTGTTACTTGCTATATATATTTCAGGTAAGCCTGAATCTTCGATTTTAAGGAGAGAGAGAGAGAGAGAGAGAGAGAGAGAGAGAGAGAGAGAGAGAGAGAGAGAGAGAGAGAGAGATGACTTACTTGTAAGGATGGAGGCGAAGATGACTCCGAGGAGCAACGCCATGTGGAGCGAAAGCATAGAAGAAGCAACTCCAGCTATGCCTTGCGCCGTTGCCGTCTTCTCCTCCTGCAACGCTGATATGATCGAGGTCTGACTCAAAGCTGCTCTCTCTCTCTCTCTCTCTCCCTCTCTCTCTCTCCTTAAAATCGAAGATTGAGGCTTAGCTGAAATATATATAGCAAGTAACAAGAAGTGGCATCGTGGTATCATCGAAGAGATGGATGACACGTGCTTTGTGATTTTTAAGTGGGGGTGGGGGTTGCTTTGTGATTTGTATATACCATGGTAATGTCGTCGCATGGATCGTGTATGTCACGCTGCTGCCGTTGTCGACGAGATGCTGGTGCTATCGTACGTGTACACCATGCCGCTGCTGTTGTCGACAAGATGGTGGTGCTATCGTACGTGTACGCCATGCTGCTGCCGTTGTCGACGAGATGGTGGTGCTATCGTACGTGTTCGCCACGCCGCTGGCGTTGTCAACGAGATGGTGGGGATATCGTTTGGATCCTCCGCTACCAGTTTCTCAATCAGGATTGCCTCAATGCAAAGCCTGTCCAAGGAGATACGATTCCCATCTCAATCTATTTGCTATTCCACCATCCCTTATCTGCATGAAAAGAAGGATTGACACATGGATGGATTTTCTCTTCCCCGCAAGTAAGTTTGGGAATGGACCTGGTGTGTTCTCAGAGATAAGGATAGTTGATTTTATATATCTTGTGCTTTCAGAGAGCTGTACTATCCAAGAATTCAAGCCCCAATGTTCTCCCGTGTAATCTTGGGATCATGAAGATCAATTCAACTCACAACTATGCCCCATCAGGTGAGCTTCACCAAAGGGTAAGTAAGTACTAATCTTCAAAAGTTTGTGTTCTCTTACATGTCAAATTTGATTGCTTTCTAATGTTCTTTTTACAAAAAGTTGTCATATTTATTTGGATGTTCGAACCTGTTTTGTTCAAGCTTTGCAAATACAGCCAAATTTAAGTCATCATAATTAGGATCCATGATAAGAGTAGTGCTGATAGATTGTTTAGTTAGACTGAGATGGGAATCATATATTTTCTGCTATACAAGGTTCAATACAATTGTGTGGTCTGTGGTGATATGGTCCGAGTGATTGGCCACGAGGAAGATTCACGGAAACTGTACCTCAGTGTAATTTGGCTACTCCGTTAACCTTAAATGCGAAGAACTTATTATCCTTGGCATGATAGTACTTGATGAAGAGGTGTTTTATCAGTACAAGCATACAGTTTTCTAACATAAACATGCTACTATAAGTTAGTGTAGTTATATTAACAGGTGAGGCATCTTTGAACTGCATTATAATTGTTTCAGGGCACTCTGATACATGGGAAGGTAATGAAAAATATGGTAACATGTTCAGTCCATTGATCCAAGAAGGTCCAGTCCAGCGCTAATATATATCAGGTAATGCGCTATCCTGTATTTCTTTTTTTAGGTGGAGCGGCTATCATATATTTCCAATTGATAAGATCCTTGGGGTACCCGACCACTATCGATTGATCAGCTCATGTGTTACCTGCACCCATGGTGAATATAACAAGGGGTTCAAACTATGTGAATTCTAATTGGCTGATATCATCAGGTGATTGATTTTGCACATTACTGCTCATGATTGATATATGTCACTATATACTCTTAATTCTCTACGTAGTCCTCTACCTGTTTACTTTTAAGATGAACAGTGTGGTCTGTGTTTGAAAGATTACAGTGCTCATAAAGATTAATAGAAGTTACCCTGTATCAACTAAGATAACCTTATTCACAATATGTAATAATGGTTTACCAGTATGTACCAAAGATGCAATTTTCTATGGTAGTATTTGCAGCACCCTAATTCTCATCATACTTTTAGTTTTAACTGAAATTAATGTCAGAGCTAATTTGAAGCTGTAGCACGGTTGTTATGCGCCAAACACGATGTAGGAGGAACTCACTCAAATTGGGCCGGTCGAGGTTAGCTTTTCCATATCATTTTAAATATATATGCAGAAACGTACAGTTTTTTTTTTCGAAAAGGGGGGCTCCCCGGCCTCTGCATCAGAACGATGCATACGGCCATCTTATTAATCAAAAAACAAAAAGTGCCAACAAGGTTCCACAGTCTCCGGCCAGACAAAAGCAAAAGATAAATGCAGCTCACAAAGACGCTGGCTAAAAATAGATAGGCTGGCTAAAAATAGATAGGGAAACTAATTGCCTATCCTATTACAAGACCGCCATCCAAACCGGTTGAAGATATTCTGAGCTACCATCTCCCAACGGATAGATCCAGTAACCAAATGCTCCCTGGCCTCCATCAGAGTGAGTAGCGACCATGAACGGATCAGTGCCGTAGCTCGGAAAATAACCTGCAAAAAATGAATCCGTGATGTTCTGTTAAAAACCAAATCATTTCTGCAATTCCAGATAGTCCATAATAAAGCGCAAACTCCAACCCGAATATGTCTTGCTAATGCAGGCTCAACCCCATTAAGCCATGTCCCAAATAAAGCATTGACCGAAGTCGGTGGAGTAATATTAAAAGCAATATGGACCGTCCGCCAAAGAACTTTGGCCAACGGGCAATCAAAGAATAGATGTTTAATCGTCTCATCCCGATCACAGAAACTACACCTAGTAGGTCCTGTCCAATTGCGCTTAATCAAGTTGTCCTTTGTCAAAATAATTTGTTTATGGACAAACCACATAAACACTTTAATTTTTAAAGGAACTTTGACACTCCAAACATGCTTGGAAGTTGGAATAGCATTCGAATTAATAACATCAATATACATTGATTTAACTGTAAATACTCCAGAGCTAGTCAACTTCCAGCGCAATATATCGGGTTGGTGAGACAGTTAAACCTCCATCAGTCTCCTAACTAGATGGAGCCATTGTTCCCAACGATTGCCCGCTAGCGACCGTCGAAACTAAATATTAAGGGGAACAGATTGGAATACCATTGCCACAAACACCTCGTGTCGTTGAGCAATCCGATATAAAGACGGATATTGAATGGCCAAAGGTGATTCACCAAGCCAAGTATCCTCCCAGAAACGTGTACTTGTACCGTTTCCAATAACAAATCTTGTCCTATTGAACATAGATTGTTTGACTTTCATTAGTCCTTTCCAGAAAGGCGAATCAGTCGGCCTGACTGCGACCTGGGACAATGTTTTAGTCTGGAGGTACTTGCTGCGTAGGATCTGCGCCCACATGGCCTTAGTCCCAGAAGACAGCTTCCACAACCACTTACTAAGAAGGCATCTGTTCTTAAGTTCGAGATTTTCGATACCAAGACCCCCTTGGTCTTTCGGTCTACAGATGATGTCCCATTTAGCAAGCCGGTATTTTCTTTTAAGTTCATCACCCTGCCAAAAGAAACGCGATCGATAAAAGTCCAGTCTTTTCCTAACACCAACTAGGACCTCAAAGAAAGATAAGAGAAACATAGGCATACTCGTGAGCACCGAATTAATCAATATCAAGCGGCCTCCGTATGACATGAGCTTACCCTTCCAACAGCTCAGTTTTTTCTCAAATCGATCCTCGATGCACTTCCATTCTCTGTTTGTAAGTCTACGATGGTGAATCGGAATACCAAGGTAAGAGAAGGGTAAACTCCCCAACTCGCACCCAAAAAATTGCCTGTAAGACTCCTGGTCATCTTTGGCTCTACCAAAGCAAAACAACTCGCTCTTATGAAAGTTAATCTTTAACCCGGTCAATTGTTCAAATAGGCATAACACTAGCTTCATATTTCTCGCCTTGGCCAAATCATGCTCCATAAAGATGATTGTATCATCGGCGTACTGAAGGATGGAGACACCTCCCTCAACAAGATGAGGTACCAACCCACCCACTTGACCATTCTCCTTAGCCCTTCCTATCAAAATTGCTAACATATCCACCACAATGTTAAACAGGATAGGGGACATCGGATCTCCCTGTCTTAGGCCTTTATGTGTCTGGAAGTAATGACCTATGTCGTCATTCACTTTAATTCTCACACTCCCTTTTTGCGTAAAGGACTCGACCTGTCGGCGCCAGGCTTCATCAAAGCCTTTCATACGCAGTGCCTGTTGGAGGAATGGCCACGTAACCTTATCGTACGCTTTTTCGAAATCCACCTTAAAAATTACTCCATCTAATTTTTTGGAATGGATTTCATGGAGCGTTTCATGAAGAACAACCACCCCTTCAAGGATGTTCCTGTCCGGCATGAAAGCAGTTTGGGATTGCTGCACCACAGACTGCGCAATCTGTGTGAGCCTATTAGTCCCGACCTTGGTGAATATTTTGAAACTAACATTGAGGAGGCAGATCGGTCTGAACTGCTCAATCCTCACAGCATCCGTTTTCTTCGGGAGCAAAGTGATAGTTCCAAAATTCAAGTGAAATAAATGAAGCTGTCCAGAGAATAGATCATGAAACATCGGTAGTAAAATCCCCCTTAATAATATGCCAGCACTTTTTATAGAACTCAGCCGGGAACCCATCCGGGCCGGGAGCCTTATTATTTTTCATTTGTGCAATAGCATCTAACACCTCCTTTTCTGAGAACGGGGCAACCAGGATATCATTATCAGCAGTAGACAATTGAGGCACGTCCTCGATCCTGGACTTATCGAGGGACACACAATTGTCCTCCGGCGGTCCAAATAACTGTCTATAGTAGTCAGTAATATAGGTTTTGAGATTATCCTAACCTAAAATAGTACCCTCATCCTGCTCTAGCTGAAAGATCCGCTTCTTTCTGTGCTTACCATTAGCAATGAGGTGAAAGAATTGAGTGTTCGCGTCCCCTTGGACTACTTTGCGGACCTTGGCACGCAAAGCCCACTTCAGTTCTTCTTCTCGGAGAAGTTCCTTCAGCCTCTTCTCCGCCTCATTTTTAACCTGGAGCTCGGCGGGCAGCAATATCGCGGATTCGGCTTTTACGTCCAAGGCCTGTACAAGAGAGAGGAGCCTATCCTTCTCAATCTTATACACCCCACTGAGGTGCTTAGCCCAACCCCGTAAGAAACTTCTCAAATGCCTAATTTTGTTCTGCCAGCGCTCGACCGCCGTCCTTCCTCCAACACCCTTGGCCCACTCCCTGGCTATGATGTCAAAGAACCCCTCGCGTTCGAACCAGGCCATCTCAAATGAGAAGGTGTTTTTGTTTCCCACATGGTTCGGCTCCCCTGAGTCAACGAACAAAGGTGTGTGATCGGAGATTCCCCGCGTGAGAGCTTGCACCGTAACAAGAGGGAACTTCTGTTCCCACTCAACGCTGGCGAGAACCCGATCAAGCTTTTCATACGTCGGATTTGGCAGAGCATTAGCCCAGGTAAACTTTCTACCAGAAAGCTCTATCTCCCTTAGATCTAAACTTTCAATAATGGTATTGAACATAAACGACCATCTGCCGTCAAAGTTATCATTATTTTTCTCCTCTCTCCTCCTAATGATATTGAAATCACCCCCGACCAAAATCGGCAGTTGTTCGGACCCGCAGATCCGAACAAGATCCGCCAAAAACTCCAGTTTAAGCTCGGGTTGGGCGGCACCATAGACCGCTACCAAAGCCCAGTTGAACCCATCAACTTTAGACCTAACTCGAAACTTTACCACGAAGTCACCCATTACTACACTTCGGACTTCAAGAGAATCGCACCTCACACCCAGTAAGATACCTCCCGATCTACCTCGTGGCGGGAGACAATGCCAGTCGAAATCAATACCACCCACAAGAGAGGAAAGAAATTGTGGCGCAAAATTCTCTCTACCAGTTTCCGACAAAGCAATAAAATCTAACCGATGTTCCAGAGAAGCTTCAGCTAGAAATCTTCTTTTAGCCAAGTCCTTCAGACCTCTGCTATTCCAAAAGATTCCTTTCATAGTTCATCATGGAATTTTTTAGCAGTCCGAAACCTAGCACTCCTACGCACTGCAGAGTCAGGATAAATCTTTCGTTTCCACTTACGCTTAGGTTCAGTGGGCTCCGTCACCCGGTCCTCATCACCGGGCTGAACGGAATCAACAGCTACATCATCTAAGGGCTCATCATCACCCTCAGACTCCTGATTGGAAGGTGCTAGATCCGCACATAGGTTATTTAGCACTCTAACCCCTAACGCATCAATTTCCTCATCGTTCATGGGTTTGACCGCAGCAAGATAACGTATAGTCTCTAAGGCCCGCTCCGCCTCTAGATCTAACATATCATTCACCGAATTGGTAATTTCATTATCAGTAGCGCCGAGTGAAACTCCTAACTGGTTTGCATTATTAATAATCTCCTCAGGAGCATAATGCAATAAAGAATTAGATATGTTAACGGACATACCAGAAGATATCGCAGCATCTTGAAGCTTGGCCGCCCTCATAGCGCACCGCTGCTGCATATCATCCACCTCCGGAAGGTCCATAACGCGAGCACTCGTCCGTCTCCCTGTCAAAACTGGGTCTGGGACCCCGCCAAAGGCAATAACCTCCTCTCGCGACTGAGGAGGCCGCGGGATCCCAATGCCCTCGGACAGGTGTCCGGCGGGTAGACGGGACGACTGGGGCCACCTGCCCCATCCCTCCTCCTGCCCCGCCCACCGGCTCGGAGCGAAGCGTGGAAGTCGTCGACAGTGCGGTCCTCCTGACCGCAGGCGAGGAACTCGTAGGAGAAGCAGTCCGCCCGACTACCGGGGAGGAGGGAAGAGCCACGGCCACCTGCCCCAGCTCTACCCCCAGCGCAGCCGCCGGCGCGGGAACCACCGCTCCAACCGGAGAAGCAGGAGCCGAGGCCTCCTGCCTCGGGCTCGCTACCCCGGTACTGGCCAAGTCGACCGGTCCCGGCGTCGCAGTAGGAGAGGAGGCTGGGCGACCTCCCCCTCGGCCGACCAACGCCGGCCTCACCGGAGTGACCTGCAGTAGACCAGGAGAAGGAGAAGCCGGGACCACCTGCCCTAGACTCCCCTCCCCATAGAGCACCTCCGAGCCTGTCTTAATATCCCTAGTCGAAGCCACAATATTAGGAAGCGAACCCACCTGAGGCTCCACCTCCGTCTCCATCCCAGGATTAGCCACCACCTCAAACTCCAAAGGAGGAAGCATACACTCAAAGCAATCAACAGACTCAACCCTGTCACTCCAAAGCCTAGGAGGCGCCGAAGATGGCTCAAAGGACCCAAAACGCAATGTACTCATCGGTACCGTCGGGGCCTGTGCAGGTTCGACTCCAGAACCATCACGGGGTACCTGAGCAGCCATACTAGTCCCATTGGCCCTCTCTCGTCCTGCCTCCTCAGTCGGGTCCTCACGAGCACCGGCATCACCATCCCCCTCGTGTATGTCCATATCAGCCCCAGAACCCACATCGGCAAACAACTCGACATCCTCAAACTCTATCTCGAGAGAAAACACCTCTCCCCGATAAAACCAGTTAACCATGTTCGGGATAAAATCAATGTCCAGAATGCCCACTAAGATCCGGGCCACCCCATGTGCACGGGTAAAAGCCATGTCCACTTCCTCAGTCTTACCCACCAGCATACCCAAACTCGCCACAACTCGAGCATCGGTTAAAGCCTCAGATGGGGCCCCTGAAAACCGCATCCACACCTGTGTGAGCGGTTTGCCCTTAGGATCCTCCTTTTTCCACTCGTGGAACTCTAGGATACACTTAGTACCAGGCAGCCTGCATAACCCGAAACTCAGCAGCTTCTGTAAGTCGTCCACCGTTGGGAAATCAACCCTAAAGACATTGTCCTCGATCCGAACAAGCTCCCACTGAAAATCACCGGGAACCAATTCCTGAAGTATCCGCACAATCTGAGCCTCAGACACAACCTCTCGGGTGGCTTTCACAATGCCAGTAGTCATACTCTGAGCCACAACAGTAATATCCCTCGCCGCCGGGGACTCAAAGAAAGTGAGTTCGGCACAATATACTCCATACATCGTGAGCACAGGAGCCTGATCACGCATAACCGGGCAGTCCCCCATAACATGAGCATTCTTGCCACACAAGCTACAAAGTTCCGCTACACATTCTGCAATAAAATGACCTTTCTCACCACATCGATAGCATAACATCTTTTCTTTCTTACGAGCCCATTTAGATGCCCTCTCAGACTCAGCCATGTCCCTTACCTCGGCATCTCCACCAGTATTAGGGACCTCCACATTGTCCAAAGCCGTCACCACCTCCATCGGCTGGCTAGGCAACTCAGTCGACTGTACATGATCAAGAGCCATATCCGAAGAGGCCTGGTCAACCACAACCGGTGTTAGGGGCGGCTTGCGAAACCGACCACGACCACCACCTCGTCCACCACCACGGCCACCACGATGGCCACGGAAACCACCTCTCTGCCGGTCGTTCGGGCCGAAGTCCCTTCAACGAAGGTACCCGCCGGACCAAGGAAAGGTCTCTCATCCGAACCATCACTTTGCCAGGCGTATCCGCGTCCACCTCCCGTAGATGACGACCCTCGGTTTTGGCCTTTTCCATACACATCATAGCCATCATCTCCCCACTGCCCTCGGGGCGGATCCGATGACACGGCAGTCACATTGTCAGGTCTCATCTGCGTCGGTCCCGATCGATTATTCTTCGGCCTCGTGATGTGATGAGGCGGTGGTGCTGCACGAGGCTGCCCACCGGCATGGGTAGCCTGAACCCCCGGCCGTACCCCATCATGGCCAACTGGTCTAGGATCATCATGTACCAGCGGCCTTGGCGTTGCAGCTCCACGCCCCCCGGTCGAAGTAGACGGATGCCTCGGTGGAGGCGCCCCACGTCCCGCGGCGGCCATCGAGGGCGGCCTCACCCCGGGCTGAACACCAAGTCCACGACCCATCGTGGCTGCAGCCGCTCCTGCAGGAGCTCCGGTGCCCCGACCCACCGGTACGGGCAGCATCCCCCCGCGACCAGAGCCATGCACAGGCCGGGGCAGTGCGGCCCGGCCACCGGCTGCAGCAGGCGGCGGCGCACTCCCGCCACGGCCAGCCCCCCCGTCAGAAGCCTTAGGGAGCACCGGCTGCCCACCACGCCCGGCCATGGTCCCGAGCGGCGGAATACGGCGAGCCCGGCCGTCCCCCGGCAGCAAGGATCGGCGCGATGGCTTGGAGCCAGGAACCCTAGGTCGCGGCGTATGTTTCTGGAACGACGTACGTTTCTGGCTGCATGCTTCGATGCCCTGTACGTATTCCAAGGCCCGATCTGACTGGGCCTCATACCCAGCCGATCCCAGCCCAGCAACACCCCGCGGCCCAACGACCAAACCCCCCCCCCCCCTCGCGGCCCAGGAGTGAATTCAAACGCTCCTGGCGGAAAGCACCGATCTGGGACGCCGTGACCGCCGGCTGCGCCGCCGCGGTCACCTCCGGCGCCGATCGAGCCCGAGTCCGGCGAGGAATCTTTCTTCTAGTAACCGTAGTCCAAGAGGCCGGTCGAATCAGATCAAAAACAGTCAAATTCGGAAGACTAACCTTAGGTATAGAGCCCCGCCATGGCCTGACTGCCGTCGCCGCCGTTCGCCGGTGAACGACGCGGCGCACCAACTCCTTCCTCTCATCCGGATGTAGCCCGATCCGCGACGGATCCTCCACCGGCACTACCGAGTTGACGGTTGCGGCTACATCATCCTCGTCGTATCCTGCATGAAATAAATCCAAGATCAAATCTGATGGAGTAGGCGACGCCGGCGAATCCCCCGACTCCGCTCTGTCGCCGTCAACCTCCTCGTCGTCCGAGTCTAGAAGAGCCCAGAAACGGCCGCCGACGCATGCCCGAGGTGCGGGGCGAGGCGCCGCGGTGATGGCCTCCACCGTCGCCTGAGATGTCGCCCGGGGAGACGCCCAGGGAGTCGCCATCAGTCTGGACCCTCAATACTAGCTCTCTTCTTAGACCATAGATGTTTTTGTGCTTTAAGTATTCGACCTAGCATACCATCCATAATCCCATTGGAAGCTTCCCTTGCTTCGTACACAATATTGATACGTTCCAGTTAATTATCCATTATGCAGAACAATGAAATCGTTAGTAAGAATATCTCAACCTTTTTATACTTACAAGAATATCCCATATATACTAGGAAGGCCGCGTAGTAAATTTCTGTAATATTTCTGAATGCTGTGCAATGGTAATTTAATTGCACATGATTAACTGCATGCAATGGTGTAGTCATTGCGTACATGGTTTGCATAGAGAAGCTCTATGCACAAGTTTGAAATTATGCAACCGTGTGCACTGAGGGGTAATAAATGACAGGGTTTTGTCTATACAATCGTGTGGATTGTGGTCAACAATGCACACGGGTGCACCTTCATCAGCGACCGGCTCGGAGCGACTGGCCCAAAAAGAGTGCAATCAGTTTCTCAACCATGTGCTTGCATGAGGTATGTGAGCAGAATCACACTGCTCTCCATTTGTCTTTCATATTGTCATAGGCACCGACTGATTTTAGGTACATGCACACAGTGCCGGATATTCAGCTGGGGCTAAATGCGTGTTTGAGAAAGTTCAAATCATTGCCATCTTCTCCATTATATGTATCAAATAATCATGTGTAGAAAAACCACCTGCACCATGTTCGAGAAAGAAGTAGAAAAAACATTAAGCAATCTGCATAATTCTTGATTGATACACATGATTATTTAAACCATCAGCAGACAAAACAAATAT
Source organism: Triticum urartu (assembly GCF_003073215.2). Lineage (NCBI taxonomy): Eukaryota > Viridiplantae > Streptophyta > Magnoliopsida > Poales > Poaceae > Triticum > Triticum urartu. The sequence goes on along the minus strand of NC_053024.1, from coordinate 702,521,075 downwards.
AGAAAATATGCGAGGAGAAATTGATTTTCAAGTTCAGCCTTAGTGACTATATTCTCAAGTATGGTTACCAAGATTGCACTTTTATAAAATATGTTTTATATTGAGAAAGATCTGTAAGTAAAAGATTAAAAAGTTACAAATAATGACTATACTAAGATGCTCTATATTTTCACGTTTTTGTACAAGGTTGGTACAAATGCACCAAATATCATACACTTATATAAACAATTCAAGGTTCAAAGCACATCGTCGAGGACATCAAAATACCAGGAACAAGAACACATGTCATGTTGTATATATATTCTGATGAAGAATCAGAAAAGGAGTATAGTAAGAATAAACATGAATACATATTCAACGAATCAAGTCTTAATAGAAATGGTGAAATAACTCGCAGAAACCTGGTGTATAGTGTAGTAGAAGGACAGGTTGCACATTAATGGCTATTTAATCATTTAGGATGTAATATAATAAATGGGGCATCAAATTGGTACTTTATATGAACTTCGTCATTATTTTGAGATTGTTTTAAGAAATCTAAGATGTAGAATAAATTTACAGACAAGTTTCCTAAATTGGATTGCTTAATTTAAGAGTGGCTCTAGATGATTTGGTAGGTGTACTCGCAAAATGGCATCAAGAAGACCATGGCGTGCCTTATGTGAAAATTTATGTCTGCCACCGCAATAAAATTATTAAGTAAAAGAAAAATGATGATAGTTGGTAATGGCTTAACTCTATTGTTTGATTACGATTATTATTAAAAGTTAATTTTCTTAATATAATAGTCCGTGCGGATGCATGGGTTGACGACTAGTACAATTAATACATAAAGAAATCCACACCCGTCAATCCTATGCAAAAGAAATAATAAACTAATACTAGGCAATGCGGCAGGCTCAACCAGGCGCAAGACATGAGACGCCTGGCTCAGGCTAACCACGTTGCCGGTGGCCGCCCAGACTAATCCTTTTGTCAGGCTGTGCAGGCCAGGCTAGACTTGTATGATCCAGGTGTGATAGCCTGGCTTAATAGGGATGGTAGACTATTCATATCAATAAGGAATTCCTTCTTTTCCAGAAGCCTATTCGAAAGAACCCCAAAGTTAAGCATGTTCAGCTTGGAGTAGTTTCAGGATGGGTGAACAACCGGGAAGTTGCTCCTGGGTGCCCACGAGTGAGAACAAAGTGCGCAGAAAAGACTGTGGGTGCAGGCAGGTCTCAGGGAAGCTCCAGACCAGGCAATATTTCATCAAGGCAGCAACCAAACACACCCTATATTCCATCGAGTTTCTACGCCCAACCACATGTTGTGTTACACTCCCTCCAGGTTACGCCAATGGTGAAATACTTGGGCATTTCTAATGCGGACTCTCATATCGCCTGCATTCGTCTGGACCAAGTGGTCCGGAACCATTTTGCCATCTAAAGTGGTACCCTATCGGTCCGCGGAACAGTCCGGACATCTGTTTCCCACAAACCGGAGGCAAACTGGGGTGGGGTGGGGGTGGTTTGTGGGAGTCCGGACTACTGCCACATAGGACTCCGACACCCTCGACCCACTCAAATCCCCTTTCTGTCAAACTTTCTTCCACTCCGCTCCTACCCCCTTCCCCTCCCCCTCCTTTTGCATATGGACCCTCCTCATCCAACGACGTTGTTGTACCTTTCTAGCCACTCCCCAAGCATCGTAGGACGTTCACTGCCAGCACCAAAGCGCCTGCCTCCTTGGACTACGCAGCCGTCCTTCTAAGATCCCTCCGCAGCCAGGTATCGTCCGTCTTCCTACCAACGATGTCCATGGCGGACACCACGCACGACAGATGTTCTTGCCGGAAAAACAGAAGTGGACATTTAGGTAACAACGTTGGACAGTCTGCTCCTGCATCACTGTCCGTGGACTGATCTGGACCAGGACGCGAATGGATACCATGTTCGTTTTTGGGGTCGATGTTGGATATGCCCTTAGGACCTTTTGTTTATGGAGAAACTATCAGTCTACTCATCATATGGCATGGCTGAGAATACCAGTAGTAGCAAAAATTTCAATCAGGTCCGTGGACCACCTAGTGATGACTATGTGCACTAAAGCGAGCCAAAGACGCGCCACCATCATCGCCCCTCTTGCCGGAGCCGGGCAAACCTTCTTGTAGTAGATAGTTGAGAAGTCATCATACAAAACCTCACAGGGCAAACACAAGAGAACATCAACTATCGCCGATCAAGAGAAGTGTATATCGGAATAAACAAACCTATAGACACACGACCGAAGACAAACAAAGATTTGATTCAAACAGATCCAGCAAAGACCCGCACCAAATTTTACGAGATCCGACGGAGACACACCATTGCACACCTTCTAACAACGCTAGACTGGACGGGGATTGGGCGTGAGAGATGTTATTCCTATCGGGGACATTGCCGCCGCCACACAGTCCCAACCGAGACGCTGAACCAAACAAGAACGAGAGTAGGTCCCCCCCCCCCCCCCCGGCGAGGACCCCGGGTCCTCTGCACGTCCACGACCCAAAGGCCATGGGAGGCAAGGTTGACTGGTGCCAGCGCCAGCAAGAGGGGAAAACCTAGTCGCCTGGGAGTCACTTCTTGGGCAGGAGGAAAACGCTGGAAATACTTAGGACTTCAGCCATGACGATGCGACAAAACTTTACTCCCATGCAGCCATAGGATCAATATAAAGTAGACCAACTCTCTAGTTTCAGCACTCACTATTGGAGAAATCCACATAGTTGCAACTGACGAGCACCAAAAAGAAGCTCCCTTGTACTCAAGTACTACCCCTATCTGGGTTTATTAGTCCCCATCGTATTTGGGGTCAAAATTTGACCAAATAATTGACTAGTAAAATGTTAATGCATGCCACAAAAAGTTGTATTGTTAGACTCATATTTGAATGTAGTTTTCAGTGATATTGATTTTTTGCAATGTATAACTTATATTGTATTAGTTAAAGTCATGGTCAAAATATGATATAAAATATGAGTGGGACTAGTAAACCAAAACAAAGGTAGTACCGGTGATGACTTATAGTGGCGGGCACCTTGCTCGTTACTGCCTTACTGGTAAGTTTTTTCAGCCTGCCACTTGTAAGTGATTCTGCGGTAGTGAATGATCATTTGAAGCAAGGGGGGACATCAAGCCAAGTGGACAATATACTTCGCGAACTGTTCGTATGAACCTAGCTTGTTACTCAATATTGCTTCAAGTTTATGTTGTGTGTGTTCATAATAGTCTTGTTCTCTGCTATTCTGCTTCCAGGTTCCGACCAACATGCATGCACACACAATCCAATCGTTTACTATCTACCAATCTTTAGCCATCTTTCAGTTGTTGGAGAAAAAACGTACATATCTTGGCGTTTTATGCTAAAGCCATTTTGTACAACGTACTACGTGCATGCATGCTTTAACCATAACCACCGATGAAGGCACACATCACACATTAGGCATACCAAATTGCTCGGCACCCACAGTGTGGCCAAATAGTATGACAAGCTAGAAAACCTAAGAAGGACTGTCAGTTTCCCCCATTCTGACTATAAGAGCAACTCCAACGGGCCGATCCAAACGAACGGCGCATTTGTCCGTTTGGTCAGCCGCCCGCCCAGCGTCCGTCTAGTTTTCCATTTGGGTCGACAGTGCGTCCAACGTGCCGATCCATTTCATGTCCGCACTTAATTTTTTGAAAAAAAAAGTCCGCTGCCGATCATGCCAGCGGCCATGTCTCATGGCGGCACCATACCAGCGCCGACATACAATGCCGGCTTCAGAAAATATCACCACAGTTCATGATGACGCACTCGCCAGCCGGCCGGCACACATGCCAGCACACAAAAAAGGGTGGGTCTTGAGTTCGCCCACGCCATTGCGGCTCCCGCGGCCATGCCAGCACACTTGCCGGCATACAAAAAAGATGGTGCTCGCTGCCATAGTTCACTCGTCGTCGAATTTGAGCATGTCGGCCTGCATCTTCTCGAACCACGGCCTCTTCCTTGGCGACGCGGTGTTGAGATCCACCTTCATGATCTCCAGCCCGGTCATCATGCTCGCGAGAGCCACTTCTTTCGCGTTGGTCTTGGCGTTGGCGGCCTCGATCTCTAGCATCTTGGTTTGCTTCTCCGCCTCCAGCTCGAACATCTTGGCTTGCTTCTCCGCGTCCATCTCAAGCCTCCTCCTTTGAATCTCCATGAAAGCGTCCATTTGCTCCGCCTTGAAACGCCGGCGCTCCTCCTCCCTTGAGGCCTTCTTGTTCATCATGCCCTCCACGCTTGCGATCAAGGTGCTGGATGCCGCATCCCGCTTGTCCTCTTTCTTGGAGTTGGTCTTCCCCCGCGGCCGTGCCGGATCGCCCTCCCCAACATCCTCCACGGCTTGCTTCCCCCGATGCGACTTGAGAGTGGCATATTGCGCCTTGAACTTCTCCTCGTCCTTGATGACCCGAAAGCAAGGGAGAGGTTGAATCACTTGCCATTGTGTTGAACCTTGAATGCCTCGAAAGCTTGAAATGCCTACAAAATGTTTCCATGCAAGTGGGAAAATGATATGCAAATGAACACGCAAGCATGAACTTGATGACACAAAAGAGGGCGGCTTGCTAGCATACCGTGTCTTGCATGCCGATGCCGCTCATGGGGCGGGCCTTGACGCTCTCAAGGGTGGCGCCAAACTTGTTGCACTCTTGTTGGATCACCCTCCATCGCACGGAAATGGACACCCACCCGCGCGTGCTCACAAATTGGTAAGACGGAAACTTCTTGAGCTCATGATACTCTCGGTGGACATGAATCCAAAAGGTTGAATGCTTTTGCTCGGTGCCCGTCTTGGGGTCTTGTCCAATGTCTCACCAACACTCGTAAAGAAGCATGTCCTCGGCCGCCGTGTATGCCTTCGTGCGCTTGCTCTTGCGCTTCGGCTTAGGACCGGCGGCTTGGTTGGCGAGCTCGTCCTCGAACAAAGGCTCCACTTCGATGTCACACTCGTCCTCTTCCTCTAGCCCATAGTCGTCCGGGAACTCGTGGTCGAGTGGGAAGCCGTCCAGGTCGATGCCGACTAGATCACGCATGAAGTCCACCTGATCGGGATCATAGCCAGCGGCCGGCGTGAACGCCCCGCGGTCGTCCTGGATTTGTGTCTCGTCGGGGTCGTAGCCAGTGGCCGGCGCACCGCCCTCGAAGATGAGGTTCTGCATGTAGTCCTCGTCGATGAAGGACGGCATTCCCTCGAATAGGTTGCGGGTGTCCGAGAGCACGCCGGCCGGCGTCTGCCGCGCGCGTTTTCTCGCGCCGCCGGATGACGAGCCACCTGTCATCGGGGTGGCGTTGAGGTCGACGGGCACGGGCGCGGGCGTGGAAGGCGCGACCACGCTCACGTCGGGCGAGCACTCCCCGGAGGGGCGGGAGGCTTGTGGGTAGACGTTGAAGCCGGGCACCGGGTTGCAAGCTGACACGCGGGGCGAGTCATGCAGCACCATCCGAGGAAACGCCGATGAGCCGGTGCTGGCGGCGATGGCGGCTTGGACGAGGCCGTGATGGCCAGGGTTTAACCCTATCATGTAGAGTGCCTCCCTCGTTGCCGCCGCGACGCGGACGTTGGTGACCTCCTGCTGCGCGGCGACGATGATGGCAGCCTGCCCGGCGGCCTCATCCCTCGCGTCCGCGGCATGCCTCCGACCCTTCCTCTTGGCCGACTCCCTTGCCCGCTATCGGTGTCAAAACCGGCGGATCTCGGGTAGGGGGTCCCGAACTGTGCATCTAAGGTTGATGGTAACAGGAGACATGGGACACGATGTTTATCCAGGTTTGGGCCCTCTCTATGGAGATAATACACTACTTCCTGCTTGATTGATCTTGATGAGTATGAGTATTACAAGAGTTGATCTACCACGAGATCGTAATGGCTAAACCCTAGAAGTCTAGCCCATATGACTACGGTATTGAGTATATCCTTTCCGGACTACACCCTCCGGTTTATATAGACACCGGAGGGATCTAGGGTAACATAGAGTCGGTTACATAAGACGGAATCTTCATAGTTGTCCCCCAAGCTTGCCTTCCACGCCAAGGAGAGTCTTATCCGGACACGGGTAAAGTCTTCGATCTTCATATCTTCACAACCCATCAGTCCGGCCCATAAATAACAGGCCGGACGCCCGAGGACCGCTTAGTCCAGGACTCCCTCAGTAGCCCCTGAACCTGGCTTCAATGACAAGGTATCCGGCGCATAGTGTTGTCTTTGGCATTGCAAGGCGGGCTCCTCCTTCTGAACTCCCGAATAGTCTCCAGACGAATTGATCGTGTCCGTACCTGTAACACACACCGCACACAACCGTAGAGAGAATATAATAACACACAAGTCCAATCTGCCGACAACTTTAGTAATGCGACGTTGCGCCTGTCCGGTCATAATTTCGAACCGTTTTTCGCCCCATGTTTCGAGACGCGGTTGTCATTGGCACATCTTGTCAAAGCAGAGACCGTGTCCCCTTATTACGGGATTCTCATCAATACGAGCGTGGGTAACCCAACCGTCCTGCGAGAAAGATTCCTCAGGAATAGACAGGTTCCTAGGCTTAGGAGGAGACATTCAATACCGGAGGTATATATAAAGGAACCAAGGGCCGTATTTTTACGCCAAACCTCTCCTAAGCCTCCCCAACCCCGAGTTCCAGCACCCAAGGTTCAACTACATTGCTTTCAGCCTTCCTATCATGTCCGGATCCAGTGCCCAAGGCCGATGGGCGGCTTCCTCCGTTACAGAGGAGGATATCACAAAGCTTCAGGCGACCAGATATCTGACCACATAGATCCACCACCGGCTTTCTGCTCAAGGACAAGTTATTCCGACCCCCAGATCCGGCGAGAGGGTGGTATTCATCTCCCACTTCCTCCGGGGGTTAGGGTTTGCTCTCCAACCTTTTGTCCGAGGGCTAATGTTTTATTACGGATTAGATTTTCATGATCTTCCCCCGGACTCTATCCTCCATGTCTCGGCATTTATCATTACATGCGAGGCCTTCCTTCGAATCCCCCCACACTTTGGCTTATGGCTCAAGACCTTTATTGTGAAGCCGAAGATAGTCGATGGGGAACAGGCGGAGTGCGGCAGTGCTACAATCAGCCAACTCGCCAACACTACCGGGCCTAAAGGTTCTTTTACCGAGGCTTCCAATCATTGGCAGCGGGAGTGGTTTTATATTACAGAGCCCCGCAGTGCTAAATGGGTAGCTGCCCCCACCTTCCATCCCGGTCCACCGTTACAGCTCGCGTCATGGGTCAGCAAGGGGCTAGACTGGGGATCAGTGGATGAAGTACGGACCTTACAAAGCCACATCCGGACCCTCCTCGAGAGAGATATCGATCTCGCCAGTGTGATCCAAGTGATGTTAGTTCGCCGAATCCTGCCCTGCCAGCGCAGGCCTCGCCGCATGTGGGAGTTTAATCCAGAAGGACCACAAACCCTCCAACACTTCTTCGGCGCCACACACGAAGGGATGTGGAAGTTATTTTTCGGGAAGCGAAACATTGGCCGGATATTGCTGAGGACGCTGGCCTTAACTGTAATCGTATGGATACCCCGGTAAGCACTTGGCTTTCGAATACTTTGTGGTCATGCATACAGTAATATGGTACTAAGCAAGCTATTTTTTCCAGGGCTGGATAAAGAAGGCGGAACTGATTATGAGTTCGGCCCCTCTGCCCGAGGGTCCACGAATCCTGTCCTAACGAGGATGCCGGCCCCAGCACCATACCAGATGCCGAAGAAGGAGGACGAGGCGGAGGGCAAGAGGACCAAGGGTGGCCTATATTCCCAGGGAACCTGGGACTTTGTGTCTGGAGGAATAAAAATCCCCTCATCCAAAGACAAAAGTGAAGGGGGGCCACTATCTCCTTCCCTCCCAGGAAGAAGAGGGCCGCCTCCGAAGATTGGGAGAAGCAGGCTTCTAAGCGAGGCAAGACGCCTCTGGGGGCGGCCCGGGCCTGGAGGACGTTGAAGCGCAGTCTCATGACGAGGACAAGCCTCCGGCCAAACCATAAGTGAACAAGGCTGTTTTAAACCTATCCTGTTCTTTTCTTATGATGTCTGGAATATATATTTTTGCAGCTCAGCACGCAGTCCCCTTCAACAATCCTCCTCCTCAGGGGACCTTCTCCCGGAGATGATGGAAAGTGAGACGCCCCCACCGGCTTCTCCGTCCAATAGAGCATACGACCTTAAGGTGTCGCCGCGGAGGGTCTCCCCCGACCGACAAGTGGTGCAAGGGATGACAGAGATGCTACATGAAGGAGATACTTCGGTGGTCCAGAGTCCGGGGAACAACAATGAAGACCCTGAACAATTTGAAATGCGGCTGGATACGAATAAACGGATCCCTTCAAAGGGTGACCGTACTCCTGCGGCTGCCTCCAGAGACCCAGAGGCGCTGGATATCCTGATGAACATGCTGCGGCAGGCGTCCGTTTCAGAGGAACATCGTACCTTGATGGGTACGGTGGTTAAAAAGGTCCTATCCCCAAAGAGCAGATTGAATGAGGCCTTTGCGAGTCCGCTGAGAGGCTTCGGGGTTTGTACTGTAATATGTGCAATTGTGTTTTATTCAGAAAATACACCTGTGTATAGACAGTAGCCCCTGAGACTCGGGTTGGCTTCTCATAGGAAGCGAACGGAGGATCAAAAGAAATATCCGAGGACTAATCTGATTAACTTTGAACACAGGCTGTTTCCTCCCTGACTACTTCCCAGACTGCGGATATTGCCGAGCTACAACGGAAGCTTGATGTAGCCGGGGATGACATTGCGTTAATCAATATGCGTCTTGACAAGTCGCAAGGTATGTATTCAAAGCAGTCCCTGCACACACATTTTGTGATATAAGCATGACGCTGAAAGTTGTGCCTGGCTGCAGATGGCGCTACCGCCGTTCAAATTCTTTGGCCAGAGCTAGCCCGGGCCAAGGAGCAGGCCCGGTGTAGTAATGCGGCTGCCGAGAAGGCATCGGCTGAGTTAAAAGCCGAACGAGCTGCCCAGCGTCAAGACGAGGAGAAGATATCCACGATGGCGCTCGAGCAAAAAAGTGCTACTAGCCGGTGTAAAATCCTTGAGAAGGAGAATGAAGCCAAAATGGCTGAAATTGACAAGGCCCTTCGAGAGGCGAGAGAAGCGCGGTCTGAATCCAGTGCAGCCCATGAGGAGATCCGGCAAGCTGGGGAGATTGTAGCTGGTAAGCCATTTTTTCTACAGGCTAAGTTCGGCGATCCGAGCTATACTCAGAATAACCAATCGTGGAGTTCTCCGAACGAGTTTTTAGACTTGCCGAAGAGTTCTTCCGATGCGGCGCAGTATTATCAGGCTCAAGAAGGGTACGCAACGGAGAAGCTTTTCTGGTCACAATTCGGCGCCTCGAAGCGCCCCCTGTTGCTGAATGAGCGGATGTCCTAGTGGGCCGAGCTTCATAGGATATCCGGTGCTGCCATGAAGAACGTCATAATTTGGTTATGACCAACTGAGCCTGTTCCGCATAGTTACTTCGGCTTGGTGGAGCGGCTTGTTGACGCAGTGCCACGTATCAACGCTGTGAAGTGATCGGTGTGCATCGAGGGTGCACGGATGTCTTTTGCCCGAGTCAAGACGTTCTGGGGAATATGAAGGCCATCGACGTTGCGGTGAAAAGTCCACCCAAGGGCAAGGACCGCCACGAACCGGAGCATTATTTTGAAGACGTCATTGTAGCCGCCCGCTTGATAGAGGGTCAATGCTTGAAAGACATAATGTTCGAGTGAAGTGTATGAGAATTGTGCCAGACAATTTTATAGTAAATCTATTTGTGTATTTTGCTCGAAAGCTTGTGTTCGTCATGTGCGACCATTTTAATATAATCTGAAAGTTTTCCAGTCATCGGCTTCAGCCCCCTTGTAGGAAGTACATGGGTGTTCGAAAAAGCATCTGATCACTCTTGACCCAACGTCTTGGTCCGTCAAGGAGGTGTCAATGCGGCGAACCAAGCAACCAGACTATTGGGCGTTAACACTTTCACTTAGCCATAGGAGTTTTACGGTGGGTCTACGACATAGCCCCTAGTATGTATGCGGCTTACTCATACGATGCGTTTACATAATTGACCGGAAAAGAGGTCCTTCGTGTGACATGGAGGAATCGCTAGAGATCCCGATAAGTCATCGATTGGTTGACCAGCTCTCGCTGCATCATGACAGTCAGTTTCCGGCTTTCTCTACCGAGGTGCGTCATCGGGTGAACCGGTAGCACAATCACAGTAGTTCTCCCTTTACTACCCTAGCCGATAGAGCAGAACATAGGATAGCAAGCACAGGAGCCGGGCAACCCAACTATTGACCCAAGACATGATTCGAAGCTGATGCATATAAAGCCAAACTCGTGACGCCGAAGTACACTGTAAAAGCTATTCGAACTTTGTTGGCAACTCATTTGTTCCTGTACCGAGCCCCTGGCAACTTAAGCCGGGGTATATCTATGAAACAACCATAGGAGGCGTATTCATTTTGCGAAAAGATGCGAGTGATTAATTCGGATAATTTGAACTGGGACCTGAGTGATGTGCCAATGGTTACTTGATATACATAAAGGCCATGACCCCGGCAATTTGATATGCCCTGGGTTGAAGGCAGAGGAAAAAGGCATGTTACAGGCTCGAAAAGAGAGCGCGGTCTACAAAAAGTTATTTTGGACCTCCTGTCGCACGTCTGTGTCACCTGTCCTCAGCGAGGGGAATCCTTGAAGGGAGTAGCCCCGTAGGTGAGTGTACGAATCCGAACTCCTATGGGGTCGGTCGTAGGTGCTTCCCCTTTGCGCCACCTGCTTTTAGGAGAGAATGAAACAAAATAAAATAGGAAAGCGGTTAAAGAATGTTACCGGAGTGCCTGCAGACTTGTCCATATTGTGCTTCCGTCAATGCCCATGGTACCTTGAGTGAGTAATTATGTATGCGCGGTATATAGTTTTAACGGGTGTACGAGATGGGCAGCGGAGGCCGAACTGCTATTTCTGTTCCGTATTTGATCGATCTTCGGGGGAAAATTGCTTCCGCCCTCCGGCATTTAGCTAGTGAGCCGCTCCGTTGTCCCTGTTGCCTGGTGGCCCATTCCCATTGTGTCCGGCATTGAGCTTGCCGCCCTTCTTGAGGACCCAACAGCTTCTGTTGGTGTGATTAGCTGGTTTATTGGGGTGGCCATGAATCTGGTAGGGCTGGTTCAATATCCTGTCTAGTTTGGATGGTCCATCTCTGTTTGCCTTGAATGCCTTTTTTCATTGATCGGGCTTGGGATTGCTAAGTCCTACGTTGACCGCTGTGTCGTGTGATCTTTCATTATCATTTCGACTGTTGTGTATGCTTCGTCGTGGCTTGCCATTGCCGTCTCGGATTTCGGAAGTGCCCGATTCGCTGGCGCTGTTGCTTCTACGAGCGAGCCAGCTGTCTTCTCCCGCGCAAAGGCGGGTCATTAGAGCGGTAAGGGCCGTAATGGATCTAGGTCCTTCTTGACCGAGGTGGCGTGCAAGCCATTCATCCCGGACACTATGTTTGAAGGCCGCAAGGGCCTCTGCGTCCGGACAATCGACGATTTGGTTCTTTTTAACTAGGAACCTAGTCCAGAGTTTTCTGGCTGACTCTCCGTGCTGCTGGACAATGTTACTTAAGTCCTCGGCGTCCGATGGCCGAACATATGTTCCTTGGAAGTTGTTGCAAAAGGCGTCCTCCAAATCCTCCCGGCTGCCGATAGAATTTTTCGGCAGACTGTTTAACCAGTACCGAGCTAGTCCTTTGATTTTTAGTGGTAGGTATTTGATGGCATGAAGGCCGTCTCCGCGGGCCATGTGGATATGGAGGAGGAAGTCCTCAATCCATACCGCGGGATCCATTGTTCCATCGTACGATTCGATATTCATGGGTTTGAAACCGTCTGGGAATTCATGCTTCATTACTTCATTTGTGAAGCAAAGAGGGTGTGTGGCGCCTCTATGTTGGGCCACACTGCGGCGTATCTCCGACATAGTCCATTTGCGGTTCTCGGCCTGGGCGTGGCTAGGTTTGTCACGTCCGAATAGGTGGCCGTCGTCATGTGTCGAGGTATGTCCTTGGGATCTGTAGATCGATCTTGAGTGTTCTGCTTTGCTACCCGAGTCTTGTTGACGGTCGTATGTATAACCCCGAGCTATTTTGTTCTTGCTTTTACTACGAGGTAGGGCGGTCTGGTATTCGGCTTGAGTTGCCGCTTTACCTGGGCCCAGTTGTGGTCGACCTGCCGCATTGTGCGATGATGGTACGGGCTCCAGCGCCTCATCGTCGCCCTGGGATAGCAATCTATGCTCCGGGTAGCTTTTGGCTGGTCCACTAAGGCCGTATTATTCGGCATCTAGGACTTCGGTCCATCTATCATTGAGCAGATCTTGGTCAGCTTGAAGCTATTGTTGCTTCTTTTTCAGGCTCCTTGCAGTGGCTATTAGTTGGCACTTAAAACTCTCCTGCTCACGAGGTTCCTCAGGCACGATGAAATTTTCAGTGCCGAGGCGCGGCCCACCTCATCCTCAGAGAGCAGAAGGTAATTGTTGTCTTCCGAATCTTCATGTGTGGCCTGTTTAGCAGGGCTAACCTGCCTATCTTCCCGTTCATCTTGTTCATTAGTTGTATCAACGGGGTCTTCGTTGTCATCGGCATTATTGTCCATGCCATCGATATCCTCGGAGTCGTAATCGAGTGTATCGGTTGAATCCTCGACTGTGGCTATGAAGTGGGCGGTGGGTGGGAAGTAAAGTTCTCCATCATCAGCCCCTAGTTCAAGCCGGATATAGTTCGGCTGAGAGTCCTCTGCCAAGGACAGGTTTTTCAATGAGTTTAGCACATCGTCCAAAGGCGAGTGCTAGAAGATGTCTGCGGCGCTGAATTTGAAGATCGATAAATGATCAAGCTCCGCGTCCGCAGGCTCGCGCAGTTCGGAACCTGCGGCCGGAGATGAGTCCGATGTTCCGACGGCATAGGCATCGTGTGAGACCAGGTCCATGTACGGCTCCAATGCCATGGAATCTGTGGCCTCCGAGGTGGGGTTAATCCTTCCGTCTTTGGATGGCGCGGGCTGCTCCGGCTCTAGGGCTAGAGCGGTTACAGGAGCGATCTCCTGGATGCGGCCCGATGACAGATTTAGGTCGTGATCATCGGGGTGACCGGGGGCGGCCACCGCGGTATCGAATCCGGCCAAGATCAAGTCTCCACGGATGTCCGCGGCGTAGTTCAAGCTCCCGAATCTGACCTGATGGCCAGGGGTGTAGCTTTGGATCTGCTCCAGATGGCCAAACGAATTGGCCCACAGTGCGAAGCCGCCGAACACAAAGATCTGTCCGGGGAGGAAAGTTTCTCCGCAGACAACATCATTATTGATGATTGAAGGGGCCATCGAACCTTTCAGCGATAGCACAGAGGAACTCTCAATGAAAGCACCAATGTCGGTGTAAAAACTGGCGGATCTCGGGTAGGGGGTCCCGAACTGTGCGTCTAAGGTTGATGGTAACAGGAGACATGGGACATGATGTTTACCCAAGTTCGGGCCCTCTCTATGGAGGTAATACCCTACTTCCTGCTTGATTGATCTTGATGAGTATGAGTATTACAAGAGTTGATCTACCACGGGATCGTAATGGCTAAACCCTAGAAGTCTAGCCCGTATGACTACGATATTGAGTATATCCTTTCCGGACTACACCCTCCGGTTTATATAGACACCGGGGGGATCTAGGGTTACATAGAGTTGGTTACATAAGACGAAATCTTCATAGTTGTTCGTCAAGCTTGCCTTCCACGCCAAGGAGAGTCTTACCCGGACACGGGTACAGTCTTTGGTCTTCGTATCTTCATAGCCCATCAGTCTGGCTCATAGATAACAGGCCGGACGCCCGAGGACCCCTTAGTCCAGGACTCCCTCAACCGCCGTTCAGGCGTCGTCGGCTTCTTTGGCTTGGTCGCGATGGCGGTCTTGCGCGGGGCACGAGGTTTGCCTTTCCCGGAGGGGGCGCCGGGGCCGGACGAGGCGAGGGAGGCGAGGCCGACAGCGGCGTCGAGGTCGATGGCGTCGTCCATGGCGGGTGTGGGGCGGGAGCGTGCGGGCGGGAGGGTTTTTGGGGGAAATGGGGGGAAATGGCGGTGGCTGCCACCGACCAGCGGGCCCGGGGAGAGGAGTAGGCGCGCGCGCGTCCGTCTCGTGTCCGCGCCAACACAAATCCGTCTCAAAATTGGGCCAGGAATGGGTCGTCATGCGGACGCCAAGCGGACGAGCGTCCGTTTGGGTCAGCACGTTAGGTCACCTTTTGTGTCTGCACCGACCCAAACGGACGGCGGCGGACGAAATGGGTCGCCCCGTTGGAGTTGCTCTAAACGCTGGCCTTTTGTGAACCAGACATGAGTACAACCAACACTTTGTGCAGTAGAAAATAAAGGAGACCCATGAGATGATTTTCAAATATTTTCTATTTTGTCGTCTATGTCCAACCGATCTCTAAACCAGTGGCATAATCCGATGAGCAAGTATATATTCCCTCCGTTCCATAATATAAGAGCATTTTTTATATTACTATAGTGTCAAAAACAATTTTATATTATTGGACAGAGGGAGTATTATAGACTAAAAATCCTTGCCTTCTGTGTTATGGGCAACCTATGTTACCCATGAAAAGAGGAGGTCAAAAATGAAAGAACGTGAATAAACATGCATGTATCCAGAACAATCTAGTTGGTTTGAAGTGTTGGAGAGACTTCACTTTCTTTCATTTTCGGTTTATCATCCCTTACCCATATCCATCATTTTGAGGTAACATTCCTGATGTGCCATATCAATTAATCTAATAGATTTCCCAATTTTTGTATTCCAGTTATCTCCATCCTACCTTCAATGATGTGGGCTCAAAGAATCACCAGTTGGAGCCTATTGCCGAGCCTGGTTGAATAATTTTGGTTTCTTCTTGGCTAGTTTAGAGCAACTTTAGCAGATGCGCCATATTTTGGATCTTCAAATTCGTTATGCATGCGATCGCTATAAATTATGAAGGCTCCAGAGTCCACGTGCGAACTCAGAACCACTCTAAGAGCATCTACAGTCGTGATGGGCAAATCCGGCCCCTCAAACGCCCACAGACGCGCCCGAACGCGTCGGCGGGCACTAACCGGGCACGCCTCCTATTTGCCAGTCTGCATCCGCGTATCTCATATCCGGCGCCTTATATACATACTACACATGCAACGTTGATCTACTCTACGTGATCAGACGACGAACAACAAAAATCGGCTACAAAGGAACACAAGATCGACTGCAAATGGACATTAACAAACTTCGTCAATGGACAAGTTCTTAAACTACTACAACTAAAAACAATATAAACATTAAGGAGGGGAGGATCACCACTTCCTCGCCGGGCCTTTGCCCTTCCGGTCACCGGCGCAGCTGTAGGTATCCGTGGCTGGTGAAGGTCCTTGGTCGTCCGACGAGGAAGTGCAGCTGTCGCCGTTGTCAGAGTCAGAGTCAGAGAGGACAATGAGCCCCTTCATCCGATGGACCACCCTGTCCTGCTCCCGATTAAGCCTGGCGACCCGAGCCTCTTCACTGCTGCCTCCTTCACCTCACGCTCCGATGCTCAATAGCAAGCAGGAGCGCCTTGGCGTTCTTCCATCGGAGGCGGTGAGCATCCGTCTCCGCCGTCGTGAGGGACTGGCGGTAGACACATGCATGGAGACCCATGCACGCAGCCTCTCGCGGCGTGCAGCGCGCTACTCCAATTCCGGAGTCCGCGTGCAGTCGGCGGCGCAGGGACAAGCACCCACCACTGGTCGCGTGGAGGAGCGGCCGGCACGGGATGGAGACAACGCGGGGGCCGTGCGGACTGCGCCTGTCCTGGCGTCGCTGCGTGCGGGCCAGGGGGGTGCAGCCCCGACGTTCGCGTTGCGCCGGCGGGGGAGCTGCGGCGACGCTCCAGATCTAGAGCTGTCGCTGGTCTCCACCTTGGACTGCTCCAGTGCAATGCAGAGGGCCATCTCCTCCTTGTAGTCGAGCTCGGAGCTGGAGTCACTGCCCAAGCTGGTCATCATAGTGGAGGGGACTGGAATCGAAGAGGGAAAGGAGTAGACGGAGCAAGAGATAGTGAGCTAGGGTTTGGAGCGAGGTGCCCGGATTGTGTTTTTTTTGTGGGATAGCTTTGGGGTTGGTGGTGAGCTGGACCTGTCACGCAGACGCGCCCAGACCACCCCATATCCGCCCTATATTTGGCCTGGATATGAGGGGTGCCGACCATCCCGGGTGTTTGTCTGTGGTTTGAGAGGTCCGATTGGGTTGATTTTTTGGACCATTCAGTGACCGGATGACCTGCCCGGGTGTTTCAGACGGGTATGAGAGGCCCGGCTGTATGCTGTAAACAAAGCCTTCCAAAATTTGTTGCTGGTGGGAACCATTTTTCATGGGCTAATAAGAACTTTTTCTTCCCCATCTCATCAACAATAATTGATGAAAACTCAAGCTTGCTTTGAACTTGATTTCCACAATGCTTACTAGCACGATTTCAACTAACGAAATCAAAATACAACTAATTTATTGAACCGTAAATATCTAGTGTGACCTCTTCCTCTATTTGGAAGTGACCTCAGAGACGAGATTCTTCGGGTTCTTCCACTTCGACAGTCTAGAGGTCTATGAGCACATGTGTGTCTTCGTTACGAGACTAAGCTACAACGCTGCCAAGGCGGTAGTTGTCATGAAGGCAAGGTAGTGCTGGGCGGCGGGGAAGCGCTCCATCCCAAGAGTTGATTCAGCCTGATTGAGCCAATCCTCCTTGACCCACTTAGACCACGATCAAGCCCTCTCACAGAACTTTCTCTCGACACGGTCCTCTTCGGTCTTGCAGGGGAAAGATCCGATAGGAGGGCTCCACTGCCCCTTCATGGCAGATGTGGGTGGTTGTGGTGCCGACAACAAAGATGGGTGAGTAGTGGCGCCCCGAGGAGGCGGGCCGGTTTATATACATGCAAAAGGGAATGCTCCGGTGGGAAACGGGGTTAGAATTGACGGTCGTGGTAGGTAAATGGGTGCGACACACGTCATTTGTCATTAATGGGTGCTCTTCTCAGTGCAAAAGTGGTTGCGCTATTGCCAAGAGTCAAGGTGGCGGACGTACGGATGACTGCATCATTGGCAAGACTGGATATAGAAGGAAGAAGATGGCATCAAACTTCATTCCTTCGCGAGCGGTTGGGTTTGGTGCCCGCTCCATATCAAAACCCCTGCAGCCTACAAATTTATAGGGTCGCATGATCGATTTGAAGCGGCCTGCAAGAAGTATGGAGGCCAAGGTCGTTATGGCGACTCTACAAGACCTAATTTTGAGCCTCGAACAAAAAACTACGGTTAGTATGGTGATTGGCGTACATATGACTTGACTTTGGCAGAGCTATCAGATGATCTCATTAAGACCGCCAGTTCTTTGTCATTATTTCTTCTCATGTCCCCCTTTTCTGAGTAGGCTCCTTTGTTTACACTAATATCTACAAGCGTTATATTTTATTTTGTTGTGAAACTGCATACATTATAGCTGTCCCCGCTACAGCCGCTAGTAAAGGAGTTCAACGGGGAAGTAGTACTTTGAAACTAAGATAATGAAAATGGTCACAAAATCGTACATGTAGTCACGTACAGGTGCCAAATAGTGTTGCACTACCATAGGTCCATAGTTGTTCCAGATATCAAACATTTCACGAGACGTTGACCACACACAAAATCAAGTTGGCGTTGTGATCCGGACCATTTACCATTCTACGTAATTTTGGTTGTTTGTTCGATCAGTTTTATTATATGTTAGCGATGGGCTAAACAGTTTTTTCACTTGTTTTTTTCTTCTTGCAACTACATTAATTTTTACAAACGGTGACGATATTTTATACAATGTTCTTGAGTTTAAAAAAATGCACACAAATGTTCAATAATTGCAAACTATTTTAAAGTATTACATAAATTTAACATGTTAAAGAATTTTTAAAAATTTCACATTTCTTTTTTAATGAAAATCAATTTCACAAAATCTCGCAAATATGAAAATAATTGCAAATTTCAAAACGTTTTAAATTTAAAATAGTTCATGAATTTAATATTTTATAAAAACTAATGTTAATGAAATAAAAACAAAATCTCGAATTTTAGTTGAAGCATTTAAAATTTAAAAGGCGTTCATGAATAAAAAATAGAAAAGGGAAAGTTTCTACGAAAAAATTAAAACAAACAGAAAAATAATATTAAAAATGAAATGCAAGAGAAAAAGAAAGAAGAACAGAAAAGCCCAAGTAAATCAGGATATTCGTAACAATAGAAGCAGGAAACAATACAATGTCTCGAGTGGGACGGCCCATATAATCACCGGAAATGGGTGTTTAGGTATTTTTTCAGTAACATGCGTGTTTAGGTTCACACGCCCAGCCTTACACGCGGAATATTTACCCCTCTCAATTGCATTTAATTTTTTTAGAGGAACTACATTTAATCAACCCATCTCTTTGAGGCATGCAAGCTGTGGCGGACATTCTAGAACAATCTTGGCTGCCCCACCAGCCCATAAGGACAAATGTACCGGTTGCCAATTAGCCAACATATTTAGGAATGAAATTGAATCATCTCATTACCACACCTTTTTTAAAGAAAAAAAAATAAATGCCGAGCTCCGACACTGCACACAAGCATTAAATATTACTTACCCAATTTCAAATTAATTAAAGATCTAGATATATTCCAAGTTAAACTTTTGACAAAGTCTACAGAAACATGTGCTAAAATATACACTATCAAATATATAGAGTACGGACATATATTTAGAAATTCATGTTGTAGATGTCGATAAATTTTTTTGGTCAGTTTTTGTTTCAATTAGGACAAATTTAATTTTTTAATTAATTTAAAACAGAGGGAGTGTGTAGAATATTACATTGCTACGTTTATTTTTTCAATGTAACAAACCAACATGTGTTTGTCAATATTTATATGAAAGTATCTATCAAAATCTTTATGAAGGAGTGGTGGACCTTGGCCCTTGCCAGCGGGAGGGATCTTGCCCCCGTTAGGTGTTTTTGTGAGTTTGTGTACGGTTTGTGTCTTGCTCAGGAAGACCATGCGATGGTGTCACTCTAAAGATGGAATAAGGTTTTCCCCGCCTAGCGCCCATTTTGGTGATGCATCTAGCGTCATCGAAGGGCATGTGGTGGTGTGTCTTCGGCAGATCTCATTAGATTCAGTCGGTGCTAGTGTTTGGTGGATCTGCGTGGATCCAGTCTGTGTTCATCTTTATCGTGTGTCTTCATGTTGGATCCTTTCGATCTATATTTCTCTTCATAGGCAACGTTTACTGTTCTGTGCACTGATCCCATGGGGCCTTAGCACGACGACTTTCCGACTATCTAATACAACAAGTTTGGTCTGACTCCTGTGAGGGAGGGGCGATGACGACGGCGCGTCTTCGGCTCACTCCAATGCTGACGTGGCATGATTAATAGATAAAAAATTTCCTCGCAAAAAAGATACGACATCGGAAATGTGGTAAGCTATCTTTAAGATAAAAAATTTCTAATTATATCTAAGATGATGCTGAGAGCTAATTAAGTGAAAGTTTCCTTTTGTGCCACAATACCATTATGCCTTCTCTAATCAGATAACCCATTCACGGTCCAACACCTCGTTAATTGAAATCTTAGAAATATATTTTGCAATCACGAACAAAAGGCACTTTTTTATATCATTCAATCTCAGCCCATACTACTACAATGGGAGTACATAAATTGGTAAGATGGCAAGGGGTTGCAAAACAAGCACCAACGTGCATAATCAATCCTACAAAGAAAGAAGGAAACGTCAAGCAACATGATCGAAGAGACAGACTGGGGTGGCGACACTTGTGTCGATCTTGCAGTCGAGCCTCAGTTACACTTCGGGCTAGAGGAGAAAACGTCTACCGGTAATGACTTGGATATCATCCCGGCGTGCAGCCTAAGCTCATCCCCATCACGGCCAACCTCCTTTATGCTGACCCACGCAACAAAGACCTTCACCTTAATTCCTTCGAGACCACTGATCAAGTCATTTTTTATGTTCCCGGCGACCCGAGTGCTGTAGTGGATGTCGTACTCGCTGTCGACACGCAATTGGCATTCATCGGAGAAGTGTACCTCAAAGGAGCCGTCCGGTCGGAGCTCGTAGTCATGCACTCCCTGCGGGAGGATGCCCTGTTGGAAGCCATATCGCCCTAGCATTTCGTACGCCGTCGGCTTGGCTGCAAGGGCTGGGGCCTTGGCCAGGGTGGCAGCGGTGGCAGTGAGAAGGATGGCTACTATTGTCACGAGGAGGAGGGTAGTGTGCTTCGCCATTGTTGATGCTCTAGCTCAGGCTGACAACTAAAGCTTTGCAGATATATTTGTGTTTCGGCACAAAAATATGCAGGCTATATATAGAGATAAATTTATAAATATTTGGTATACAATAAATGTGTATTCAGTTGTCACCAAAGTTAATAGGAAATATACTCCTACTAAAAGTATTCTCATATAAATTAGATAAATATAAGATATATATGCTCATTAATTTTTTAAATCGTAGCAACAAAATAAACATTTAATTCCCTCTAAAAAAAATCTGTACTGTACATTCATTGAGGTGGAATTAAATATGTCTCTTATTTTAACGGAAATTAATTTTCTACTTTAATAACATTCACCAAGTTCTTCTCAAAGGCCCCGATAAAACCAATCAAGGCGATACCCAATGCATGTGGCCTCTACCGGCAATGTATAGGCCATGACACCCAATGTGTACACTGGTCAAGCTATTTTTTAACAGATAGATCAACACCTAAATTCTAAATTTAAAAATATCCATCAATAAACTACCACAATTCAAAAATAAAACTCACCCAAATTGCTTTGAATAGAACACATATCTTTACAAGGAAAAAAGGGGGCGCACAAACGATTTTCAACTACAAAATAATTGGCGGAACAAATTAATAGAGATCATATCAACCTATAATAATTGATGTAGTTTTTGATAGCATATTCTATAATTTAGATACATTAAAACTAAACACCTTCCCAGCCCTCACAGACCATCAGCCTCTAGACCGTCCATTGTTATGATTTATGAGTTTCTGGCCATCCGATTTTTCATTGCGCGAGCTGTGCTGTAGGGGCGCTAATCCGGTAGAAAAATCAAAGCGTTCCTGTTGATCGGGCCTATGGACCACGGCCCAATTAACTAATCTCACTCAGTTCCTGATCACTTCTCCCTTCCGCAACTCCCTCCTCCCAAACCCTATTCTAATGGCACACCGCCGCCACCCACTCGACTCCCTCACCTCTCGATCTGCTCCGGCACTGACCACTCCTGAGTCTCTCCCTCGCCTTCCCGTCGTTTCTCCCTCTCTCATCGCGTGGACTAGCAGCGGCGCTGGGGAAGGGGGATGAGGGGGTGGTGACCAACAGGTGCGTCCCAAGGAGCCCTGCGTGGGAAAGTGCCTTCTCAAGACCTCAACACCGACCTCACCGGCGACAACGCGCCCTGCGGGGCCTGGCACATGGTCTTCACGCCAGAGGTCCACGTCATGGCGGATATGTTCGCTCATGGACTTAGCTGAATCTCGGTGACTGAATTCATGGGGATTGATCTGCTTGCCGGGGAGGTGCTGTACCGCAAGGGGCAGCCGATCTGTGTGATGACGGATGGAGAATGGGAAGCCGGACAAGCTGCGGGCCTGCGGCTCTACTCCATCCCCACCAGGACTTTCGGATGCGAACGCGAAGACAGCACACCACATCCTCTCTTGTTATATGTGCAATTGGTAGACATATCAGTGAGACAGTGACATCTCTGAACCCTACGCCTTGGGCACGCCCCTCTCACATTGCCACTGCCTCAAGGTGATGACTGATGATGCATGGAACACGTACCCAACGGCTTTGACTTCGGTTTGGACATCTGCCTACTTGACCACCACAACTGACGACCACGATCCAGTGTGGCTGCGGTGCTCTCCATCTCTGCTCCACCATGTATCAGCTTTGGTCATCCTCTAGATACGTAGAACTTGACAATTACTGGATGCTATAGTACTTCACTTCCACGAATGAAATTACTGGATGCTATAGAACTAATGAACTCTATAACTTGACAATGAACTAATGGAATTACTGTATGCTAAAACTACTTAATACGTCCTCTGCATAAATCATCGCCTTCCTCTTGTCTTTGTTATGCAGGAAAAACAACAAGAAAAGACTCCAATAGATGCCTTCTCAGTTCTCATCGATCTGGTAGCCGCAAGTTCAATTCTGCGGCCTCGACCATTTCGGCTGCCCATTTAATTGTTTCATGTTACACTGGTGCAAGCCGGAGAATGGTCCTTTGCATCCTATTACAGCTTGCATCTTCTCTCTATTGCTTTGATCGGTGAAGATCTAGAACAAGAAGCACGTAGACGATGATGCATTACTGGCTGCCTCCACCCGCTGTACAACATTGGACGACCTCCTTTCACCAGTGCTTTCCACCTTTCCTTGCTGATTGGCCTACCAACTAGACTAGACACTTCAATTGACGTCATGTTTTATTGTACAGAACTTATAGTCTCTGTACATATAAAAACATCAGGTCCTTACATTTTTGGACATTGATTGCTCTTCTCTAACTGAAAGAAGGCTCTTATATTTTCTAACAGTTAGAACTAACGACTGAGCCTTGCTGTAAATTTTACATTACTTCTAAACCCTCTTTATATACTTTAGAGTATGATTATTGGGAGATTATCTTCATTACAGATTTCAAATTGAATCTCTAAAAGGTCCTATATTTTGGAACAGAGGGAGCAACTCCCATCTATTATCATGGTTGATGCACATGACTATATGCTCTCACCTGCTTTTGTTTGCTGCTTTCTGAGAATATCTAGAGTCAGACAAGGCATGGCAAAATGGGTGATTAGCGCACTTATATGTTTGGTATTTTGAGCAGACTGCCTGGTTTGTCACACTTCTAAATGAAAAATGATAACTAGAAATGACAGACAAATCCTCAATTAATATGTATACCCTCCTTCCCTGAATTAAGACTAATACTTATTGATTGAATGGTGTAAACAAGTGGTATACATCAGTTGGCATGAATGCTGCCTCATTAGTTATTCTTGAGCTTATTTTCGGCTTGCACATTTTTCTTTTGTGCTTAATTCAAGGCCAAATTAAATTCTGGCAGAGGGGATCTTACAAGCCAGATGCCAATATTTTTTATCAAAAGATTCGTAAATGTTCACGGACCATCAAGTGGCTGGTTTGGGATCTTCATCACACATTACTTTATGTACCTCTTAACTACAAAATCAGGTAAACTTCGTTAGTAGTAATTTATTTTAATATTTTGCCGTCTCTTGAAGCAAGTGGCTAATTTTACTCCAGCGTTAGCATGTGATAGGTATCATAAATTTTATGGGCACATCTACATGCATGCACATACACGAGCTTTAATCAATTCATGCAATTCTCATTTTATATAATAAGGACAGTTCTGTAGATCACTCAATTTATGATTCTGATTTGGTACATGGTGTTTGCTTACCGATACTAGCAAAAGTGTTATGTAGCCAATGTTTTAGTTATTGTTTCCTTCATCAACATACACAATGTTATTTAAGGAGCAATTATAACTATTTTGCACTTCTCCTTGAGACACTACTCATGTAGTTATTTCCTCAATTTATTTACCTTTCTAATATGTGTTTTGTTTGTACAACCTTTGTTGTATCTAACATTAAAACGCATCTAGATAGATACAAATCTAAGACAAGTAATTTGGGACGGAGGGAGTACTTCAATGTAAGCAATTGTAAGTTGGTTAAGATGCAACCCAACTTGAGCCATTGTTTACAACAGTCCACTGGCATTTGATATTGAGCTTAAGAAAACTTCTATTATTGTAGATTAGATGGAATTCTACGACCTCAAATCTGAGCAAGTACACATTCAGTAATCTATCACGGCTCAATGCAAGAATATTTTTCTGTTAGAATACGATGTTATAATTGTATTACTGTCCAGAACACATTGACATTTTTTAGATAATAAATATTGTCCAATAGTTTTGAAATATCCCTGCTGCCTATTTTTCTCTCTTGAATATTCCTGATGTATTTCCTCAATATTTCTATTTTTTAGTTATTGTGATATGAGCCTTTGCAGGAGAGTCTTTCTAGGAGTCAAAACGATGTCATGATCCATATCAATCATCGTAATTCATATCGCATGCACCTAATACCACAACTCGAACATTAGACGTAAGGGAAAAACTCAAAACACTACTTTTTTTGCAGATCAACTGGACTGGATTTCTCTCTCGAGTTACATACTATTATATTCTTGATTTCTCTCTTTAGTTACATGCCATTATGGAGGACACAAGCACAATATTTAAAAGCATTGCAAACAAATATTTACAAGTTACTTTATATACCTAACAACTAAGAGCTAAAATAGACGGGTGCAGCAACGCGCGCCATCAATGATCTAGTCAACACTCAAAACCATTTTGTAGGTAGGCCAAGTCGGGCGACTACCCATGCGTCGAGGGATGGGGAATCCTATCCTCATAATAATTATGTATATTCGCCCGTCTATTATTAGTCAATAAACATTACATCAAAGATGATGGTAAATACTTGAAAAATATATCCAAGTTGATAGAGTAACTACATACCAAACTGGTAATGTGCACCACTGAGTGATGGTGTCGTGTCTAAGGTGCCTCTCTTGGCATTAGTTCTCGGCTTGGTGGGCCTGTCTGAGGACTGCTTTGTCGGTTCCATCCTGGGCCACTTTGGGCAGGCCATGTTGATATACTTGGCTATTTTGCAAAGGCTTGACATACAAGACAAGAAGACCGAGTCTTGCGGAGTTCTACCTCCATAGACGTAGCTAACCTAGTTGTGCAAACCTGAGGACTCCATGTATGCTTTATATGCTGAGGGTTGGGTTTGTCATAGATCAACTTACAATCTCTCGGTACTTTGTACTTCGTATACACCCCCAACACAATAAAACAAAAGAAGGACATAGGGTATTATGTCCACCGTGAGAGTCTGAACTTGGGTAAAACCCTTATTTCTGTTATCATCTTGACAAATACCATACTAAGGATACCCTACCTAGGGATCTGTTTGATTTAGTATTGGGAAACGTTGCATGGAAAACAAAAAAATTCTACGCATGATAACCCACAAGTATAGGGGATCGCAACAGTTTTCGAGGATAGAATATTCAACCCAAATTTATTGATTCTACACAAGGGGAGCCAAACAATATTCTCAAGTATTAGTAGTTGAGTTGTCAATTCAGCCACACCTGGAAACTTAATATCTGCAGCAAAGTATTTAGTAGCAAAGTAATATGATAGTAGTGGTAACAGTAGCAAAAGTAATATTTTTGGTGTTTTATAGTGATGATAACAATAGCAATGGAAAAGTAAATAAGCGAAGAACAATATATGGAAAGCTCGTAGGCTATGGATCGGTGATAGAGAATTATGCCGGATGTGGTTCATCATGTAATAGTCATAACATAGGGTGACACAGAACTAGCTCCAATTCATCAATGTAATGTAGGCATGTATTCCGAATATAGTCATACGTGTTTATGGAAAAGAACTTGCATGACATCTTTTGTCCTACCCTCCCGTGGCAGCGGGGTCCTAGCGGAAACTAAGGGATATTAAGGCCTCCTTTTAATAGAGTACCGGACCAAAGCATTAACACATAGTGAATACATGAACTCCTCAAACTACGATCATCACCGGGAGTGGTCCCGATTATTGTCACTTCTAGGTTGCCGGATCATAACACATAGTAGGTGACTATAGACTTGCAAGATAGGATCAAGAACTCATATATATTCATGAAAACATAATACGCTCAGATCTGGAATCATGGCACTCTGGCCCCAGTGACAAGCATTAAGCATAGCAAAGTCATAGCAACATCAATCTCAGAACATACTGGATACTAGGGACCAAACCCTAACAAAACTAACTCGATTACATGATAAATCTCATCCAACCCATCACCGTCCAGCAAGCCTACGATGGAATTACTCACGCATGACGGTGAGCATCATGAAATTGGTGATGGAGGATGGTTGATGATGCCGATGGCGACGGATTCCCCTCTCCCGAGCCCCGAACGGACTCCAGATCAGCCCTTCCGAGAGAGTTTAGGGCTTGGCGCCGGCTCCGTATCGTAAAACGTGATGAATCCTTCTCCTTTATTTTTTCTCCCCGAACACGAATATATGGAGTTGGAGTTGAGGTCGGTGGAGCTCCAGGGGGTCCACGAGGCAGGGGCACGCCCAGGGGGCAGGCGCGCCCCCCACCCTCATGGCTAGGGTGTGGGCCCCCTGGCCTTGATTCTTTGCCAGTATTTTTTATTATTTCCAAAAATAATCTTCGTGGAGTTTCAGGTAATTCCGAGAACTTTTGTTTCTGCACATAAATAACACCATGGCAATTCTGCTGAAAACAGCGTCAGTCCGGGTTAGTTCCATTCAAATCATGCAAGGTAGAGTCCAAAAAAAGGGCAAAAGTGTTTGGAAAAGTAGATACGATGGAGACGTATCAACTCCCCCAAGCTTAAACCTTTGCTTGTCCTCAAGCAATTCAGTTGACAAACTGAAAGTGATAAAGAAAAACTTTTACAAACTCTGTTTGCTCTTGTTGTTGTAAATATGTAAAGCCAACATTCAAGTTTTCAGCAAAGATTATGAACTAACCATATTCACAATGACTCTTAGGTCTCATGTGTACTCATATCAATGGCATAATCAACTAGCGAGCAATAATAATAAATCTCGGATGACAACACTTTCTCAAAACAATCATAATATGATATAACAAGATGGTATCTCGCTAGCCCTTTCTGAGACCGCAAAACATAAATGCAAAATACCTTTAAAGATCTAGGACTGACTAGACATTGTAATTCATGGTAAAAGAGATCCAGTCAAGTCATACTCAATGTAAGCTAACAGTAATGAATGCAAATGACAGCGGTGCTATCCAACTGGTGCTTTTTAATAAGAGGATGATGACTCAACATAAAAGTAAATAGATAGGCCCTTCGCAGAGGGAAGCATGGATTTGTAGAGGTGCGAGAGCTCGATTTTGAAATAGAGGTGAATAATATTTTGAGCGGTATACATTCATTGGCAACATAACAACCAAGAGATAGCGATATCTTCCATGCTACACACATTATAGGCGGTTCCAAAACAGAATGGTTTATACTCCCCCTCCACCAACAAGCATTAATCCATGGCTTGCTCGAAACAACGAGTGCCTCCAACTAACAACAGTCCCAGGGGGAGTTTTTTTTGCAATTATTTTGATTTGATTTGCATAAAGCATAGGACTGGTCATCCCAGTGACCAGCCATTTTCTCGCAAGTGAGGAGCGGAGTCCACTCCTTTTGAGAATAACCTGCCTAACATGGAAGATATAGACAGCCCTAGTTGATACATGAGCTATTCGAGCATACAAAACAGAATGTATATTTGAAGGTTTAGAGTTTGGCACATACAAATTTACTTGGAACGGAAGGTAGATACCGTATATAGGTAGGTATGGTGGACTCATATGGAACAACTTTAGGGTTTATAGGTTTGGATGCGCAAGCAGTATTCCCGCTTAGTACAGGTGAAGGCTAGAAAAAGACTCGGAAGCGTCTAGCTAGAGAGCGATAATAGTCATGAACATGCAGTAAAATTAATCAATCCCGAATGCAAGCATGAGTAGGACATAATGCACCATGAACATAAATATCGTAGAGGCTATGTTGATTTTGTTTCAACTACATGCGTGAACATGTGCCAAGTCAAGCCACTCGAATCGTTCAAAAGAGGATACCACCCTATCATACTGCATCACAACCATTTAATAGCATGTTGGCACGTAAGGTAAACCATTATAAGCTCCTAGCTAATTAAGCATGGCATAATCAACTATAATCTCTAATTTTCTTTGCAAACATGTTTATTCATATAGGCTGAATCAAGAACGATGAATTAATCATATTTACAAAAACAAGAGAGGTCGAGTTCATACCAGCTTCTCCCATCTCAATCAGTCCATCATATATCGTCATAATTGCCTTTCACTTGCACGACCAAATGATGTGAATAATTATAACAGTGCACGTGCATTGGTCTAAGCTGGAATCTGCAAGCATTCAATAAACAAGAGAAGACCAGGCAATATGTACTCTTGGTTAAATCAACAATGATGCATATAGGAGTCACTTCAACAATTTAATCATGGTCTTCTCCTATCGACCCCCAAAGAAAAGAAAAGAAATAAAACTATTTACATGGAAAAACTCCCAACGACCAAAAGAAGAACATGAAATCTTTTTGGATTTTCTTTTTAATTACTACTACAAGCATAGAAATTAAAGCTAGCTAAAAGCTACACCTAAGTTTTTGGTTTTTCTTAAGGTTTATCAAACACACAAGAAGAAAGCATAAAAAGGAAATAAACTAGCATGGATATTACAATGAAAAAGTATGAGCACTGACAACTAGCAATGAGTGTGTGAACATGAATGTAATGTTGGTGGGAAATACGTACTCCCCAAAGCTTTGGGTTTTGGCCTAAGTTGGTCTATGGCCACGGCTGGCCTGGCGGATATCCAAAGTAATAGTTGGGGTCGTACTGCGAAGAAGAAGACTCTGATTGCCACTAGTTGGCAATCATCTCCGGTTCCCACTGGTAATTAGACTGTCGTGGAGAATCAAATTGTGGTTCCGACTCTGGCTCTGGGGCTGATGTAGGGTTCTGGTAGGCGTGAATAGCCTCCAGCGGAACGAGATACTGGCTTGTAGATAAATCAAATAAGGAAGGAGCAGGCAAGGTGATAGTCTCAGGATGATGTTTATCAAAGAACAATTTGTATTTAAGCTCCCTTTCCCTATTCTTTACAATAAAATCATGCGCTACCATACTCTTATAATCTAAATAAACAGTAGGCAGCAATTTTTCTTCTTTTTGATAGTGCCTAATAGGTATGTTATAGTATGCAGCAAGGCGTGAAGTATAGACACCTCCAAAGATGGGGCCCTTTGTACGGTTTAGACTTAACCGTTTAGCAATAATACTGCCCATACTAACAGAGTCGTCACAGAATAAACCATGGAACAAAATAATAATATCAGGAACACTAATGTTTCCACAGTTTCCGCGACCAATTAAGCAACGACTAGCAAATATTGCAAAGTAGCGTAAAACAGGAAAATGTATGCTAGTGATTCTTGCATCGGAAACTTTCCTAGTTTCCCCTACAGTGATAGTGTCAATAAGCCCGTCCAAATCTCCACGATGTGGTTCCTCTAAGCGACCCTCGAAAGGTATTTTGCAAACCCCACAAAATTCATCTAGGGACATCTTCTTAACCACATCATATAAATGAAACTCTACTGAAGGAGGTGATTCCTTAGGATAATAATAGAAGTTTTGCACAAAAGTATTGGTGAGTAAGAGATACTGTTTGCGTTGGTTGTGGAGGAAGTCGGCGAGGCCTGCATTCTTAGCCAATTCATAAAAATCATCATAAATCCCGGCTGCTCTCAAGAAATCATCGGAAGGCCATTCACACGGCCGAACCTCTGCGGTGCGAGGCAAATTATATTTGGGCCTCTCTGCTTCTTCATTTTGCTTTTCCTTCGAGCTTCGGCTCAATGAGCCCCTCAAAAATCTCTTCATTATTTTCTAAAAAATTCTGAAATTTTTAGTAACTTTAAATAAAAGTAAACCAAACTCAACAAAATTGATAGCAACTACTCCTACAAGTGCCTAGAGCATATATCATGCATTAGAACTACTTGGAACCATATAAATTTGACATGCAAGCTCAAGAACATGGTCACCTAGGCAGCACAAATTTGCAATGAATAAAGCACTAGAACAAAAACTAATTGGATCAATGGAGGAGTCACATACCAAGGAACAATCCCCCAAAGCAGTTTTGTGAGAGGTGCTTTGAGCAAGGAGATCGAAAATCGAAGCAAAATGAGCTAGAACTTGTGCTTGAGCTGGATGGTGATTTTTTTGGGAGGAAGAAGAAGTGTGTGGATGCAGGAATAAGTGGAGGGGAGCCATCGTGGGCCCACGAGGCAGGGGGCGCGCCCAGAGGTTGGGCGCGCCGTGGACCCTCGTGGCCAGGTGCTTGCTCCTCCTATTGTGTTCTCAGTGCCAAATATTCTCAAATATTCCACAACAAATCATATTTAAATTTCAGGGCATTTGGAGAACTTTTATTTTTGGGGTATTTTTATATTGCACGGATAATTCAGAAAACAGACAAAAATTACTATTTTTACTTTATTTCAACTAAATAACAGAAAGTAAAAGGAGGGTACAGAGAGTTGTGTTTTCTAAATTCATCCATCATGCTCATCAAAAGGAATCCACTAACAAGGTTGATCAAGTCTTGTTAACAAACTCATTCCGAGTAACATGGAACCGGAGAATTTTCGAATAACACTAGGTTACCTCAACGGGGATATGCACATCCCCAACATCAAGAATATCATATTTCTTCTTGACAGTAGGAAGAGGAGATTCAAAACCTCAAAAAATAATCGATGGAATTTTTCCAATAGAGTTTATACTATGAACTTGTGGTTGTTTCCTCGGAAAGTGTACCGTATGCTCATTACCATTAACCTGAAGAGTGACATTGCCCTTGTTGCAATCAATAACAGCCCCTACAGTATTCAAAAAGGGTCTTCCAAGAATAATATACATACTATCATCCTCGGGAATATCAAGAATAAAAAAGTCCGTTAAAATAGTAACGTTTGCAACTACAACAGGCACGTCCTCACAAATACTGACAGGTGTAGCAGTTGATTTATCAGCCATTTGCAAAGATATTTCTGTAGGTGTCAACTTATCCAAATCAAGTCTATGATATAAAGAGAGAGGCATAACACTAACACCGGCTCCAAGATCACATAAAGCAGTTTTAACATAGTTTCTTTTAATGGAGCATGGTATAGTTGGTACTCCGAGATCTCCTAGTTTCTTAGGTATTCCACCTTTAAAAGTATAGTTAGCAAGCATGGTGGAAATTTCAGCTTCTGTTATCTTTCTTTTATTAGTAACAATATCTTTCATGTACTTAGCATAAGGATTCACTTTAAGCATATCAGTCAAACGCATCCGCAAAAATATAGGTCTAATCATTTCAGCAAAGCGCTCAAAATCCTTATCATCCTTTTTCTTGGATGGCTTAGGAGGAAAAGGCATGTGTTTCTGAACCCAAGGTTCTCTTTCTTTACCGTGCTTCCTAGCATCAAAGTCTCTTTTATCATAACGTTGATTCTTTGATTGTGGGTTATCAAGGTCAACAACGGGTTCAATTTCTATATCATTACCATTACTAGGTTGAGCATCAACATGAACATCATCATTAACATTATCACTAGTTTCATGTTCATTACCAGATTGTGTTTCAGCATCAGAAATAGAGATATTATTGGGATTCTCAGGTTGTCAATAACAGGTTCACTAGAAGAATGGAAAGTCCTATCATTTTTCTTTTTCTTCCTTTTAGAAGGACTAGGTGCCTCCATATTATTTCTCTGAGAATCTTGCTCAATTCTCTTAGGATGGCCCTCAGGATACAAAGGTTCCTGGGTCATTTTACCACCTCTAGTCATAACTCTAACAGCATTATCATTTTTCCTACTATTTAATTCATTGAGCAAGTCATTCTGAGCTTTAAGTACTTGTTCTACTTGAGTGGTAACCATAGAAGCATGTTTACTAATGAGTTTAAGTTCACCTTTAACTCTAGACATATAATCACCCAAGTGTTCAATCATATAAGCATTTTGTTTCAATTGTCTACCAAAATAAGCATTGAAGTCTTCTTGCTTAACCATAAAGTTATCAAACTCATCCAACATTGGCTAGCAAACTTAGTAGGAGGGATTTCAGCTTTATCATATCTATAGAGAGAATTTACCTTTACTACCTGTGTCGGGTTATCAAGACCACGTGTTTCTTCAATAGGTGATGCATTAAAACCATATATTTCTTCAACAGGCGGTAAATTAAGACCATGCGTTTCTTCAATAGGAGGTAAATTCTTAACATCTTCAGCTTTAATACCCTTTTCTCTCATAGATTTCTTTGCCTCTTGCATATTTTCAGGACTGAGAAATAGAACACCCCTTTTCTTCGGAGTTGGTTTAGGAATAGGCTCAGGAGCTGGCTCAGGAAGTGTCCAATCATTTTCATTTTTCAACATATTATTCAATAGAATTTTAGCTTCATCCGGTGTTCTTTCCCTGAAAACAGAACCAACACAACTATCCAGGTAATCTCTGGAAGCATCAGTTAGTCCATTATAAAAGATATCAAGTATTTCATTTTTCTTAAGAGGGTGATCAGGCAAAGCATTAAGTAATTGGAGAAGCTCCCCCAAGCTTGTGGGAGACTCTCTTCTTCAATTTGCACAAAATTATATATATCCCTTAAGGAAGCTTGTTTCTTATGAGCAGGTAAATATTTAGTAGAGAGGTAATAAATCATATCCTGGGGACTACGCACACAACCAGGATCAAGAGAATTAAACCATATCTTAGCATCACCCTTCAATGAGAACGGAAATATTTTAAGGATATAAAAGTAGCGAGTTCTCTCATCATTAGTGAACAGGGTGGCTATATCATTTAATTTAGTAAGATGTGCCACAACAGTTTCAGATTCATAACCGTAAAAGGATCAGATTCAACCAAAGTAATTATATCAGGATCAATATAGAATTCATAATCCTTATCAGTAACAAAGATATGTGAAGTAGCATAAGCAGGATCATATTTCATTCTAGCATTTAGAGTTTTTTGTTTAAGCTTTGCTAATAATTTCTTAAGATCACTTCTATCATTACATGCAAGAATGTCTCTTTTAGTTTCTTCATCCATAACATAGCCCTCAGGCACAACAAGCAATTCATATTTATTAGCAGAGCCTTCATCATCACTTTCATCAATAATATCAGTTTCAGTAATTTCATTCTCTCTAGCCCTAGCAAGTTGTTCATCAAGAAATTCACCAAGTGGCACAGTAGTATCAAGCATAGAAATAGTTTCATCATAAGTATCATGCATAGCAGAAGTGGCATCATCAATAATATGCGACATATCAGAATTGATAGCAGAAGTAGGTTTAGGTGTCGCAAGCTTACTCAAAACAGAAGGTGAATCAAGTGCAGAGCTAGATGGCAGTTCCTTACATCCCCTCGTAGTTGAGGGATAAATTTTTATTTTCACGTCTTTCAAGTTCTTCATGGTGACCAACAGATATAAACCCCAAGTGACTCAAAGAATAGAGCTATGCTCCCCGGCAACAGCGCCAGAAAATAGTCTTGATAACCCACAAGTATAGGGGATCGCAACCGTTTTCGAGGGTAGAGTATTCAACCCAAATTTATTGATTCGACACAAGGGGAGCCAAAGAATATTCTCAAGTATTAGCAGCTGAGTTGTCAATTCAACCACACCTGGAAACTTATTATCTGCAACAAAGTATTTAGTAGCAAAGTAATATGATAGTAGTGGTAACGGTAGCAAAATGTAACGGTAGCAAAAGTAATATATTTCGTGTTTTATAGTGATGATAACAATAGCAACGGAAAAGTAAATAAGCGAAGAACAATATATGGAAAGCTCGTAGGCTATGGATCAGTGATAGAGAATTATGTCGGATGTGGTTCATCATGTAACAGTCATAACATAGGGTGACACAGAACTAGCTCCAATTCATCAATGTAATGTAGGCATGTATTTCGAATATAGTCATACGTGCTTATGGAAAAGAACTTGCATGACATCTTTTGTCCTACCCTCCCGTGGCAGCGGGGTCCTAGCGGAAACTAAGGGATATTAAGGCCTCCTTTTAATAGAGTACCGGACCAAAGCATTAACACATAGTGAATACATGAACTCCTCAAACCACGATCATCACCGGGAGTGGTCCCGATTATTGTCACTTCGGGGTTGCCGGATCATAACACATAGTAGGTGACTATAGACTTGCAAGATCGGATCAAGAACTCACATATATTCATGAAAACATAATAGGTTCAGATCTGAAATCATGGCACTCGGGCCCTACTGATAAGCATTAAGCATAGCAAACGCTAACAAAACTAAGTCGATTACATGATAAATCTCATCCAACCCATCATTGTCCAGCAAGCCTACGATGGAATTACTCACACACGACGGTGAGCATCATGAAATTGGTGATGGAGGATGGTTGATGATGACGATGGCGACGGATTCCCCTCTGTGGAGCCCCGAACAGACTCCGGATCAGCCCTCCGAGAGAGTTAGGGCTTGGCGGCGGCTCCGTATCGTAAAACGCGATGAATCCTTCTCCTTTATTTTTTTCTCCACGAACACGAATATATGGAGTTGGAGTTGAGGTCGGTGGAGCTCCAGGGGGCCCACGAGGCAGGGGGGCACGCCCAGGGGGGAAGGCGCGCCCCCCACCCTCGTGGCTAGGGTGTGGGCCCCCTGGCCTTGATTCTTTGCCAGTATTTTTTATTATTTCCAAAAATAATCTTAGTGGAGTTTCAGGTCATTCCGAGAACTTTTGTTTCTGCACATAAATAACACCATGGCAATTCTGCTGAAAACATCGTTAGTCCGGGTTAGTTCCATTCAAATCATGCAAGGTAGAGTCCAAAACAAGGGCAAAAGTGTTTGGGAAAGTAGATACGACGGAGACATATCAACTCCCCCAAGCTTAAACCTTTGCTTGTCCTCAAGCAATTCAGTTGACAAATTGAAAGTGATAAAGAAAAACATTTACAAACTCTGTTTGCTCTTGTTGTTGTAAATATGTAAAGCCAACATTCTAGTTTTCAACAAAGATTATGAACTAACCATATTCACAATAACTCTTAGGTCTCATGTGTACTTATATCAATGGCATAATCATCTAGCGAGCAATAATAATAAATCTCGGATGACAACACTTGCTCAAAACAATCATATGATATAACAAGATGGTATCTCGCTAGCCCTTTCTCAGACTGCAAAACATAAATGCAGAGCACCTTTAAAGATCAAGGACTGACTAGACATTGTAATTCATGGTAAAAGAGATCCAGTCAAGTCATACTAAATGTAAACTAACAGTAATGAATGCAAATGACAGCGGTGCTCTCCAACTGGTGCTTTTTAATAAGAGGATGATGACTCAACATAAAAGTAAATAGATAGGCCCTTCGCAGAGGGAAGCAGGGATTTGTAGAGGTGCTTGTTGGGGAACGTAGCAGAAATTTAAAATTTTCTACGCATCACCAAGATCAATCTATGGAGTAATCTAGCAACGAAGGGAAGGAGAGTGCATCTACATACCCTTGTAGATCGCTAAGCGGAAGCGTTCAAGTGAACGGGGTTGATGGAGTTTCTTCATGCATCTTACGCTAATATAACCTAAGCGGCAGTGCCACAAGAAAGAGGTACTATCATTATTAACTCTACATCTTTTGGCGTGAACATGTGTATTACCATGACCGAGATTCAATGAACCATTCACATAGGGTGCATGATCATAAAGGTATCATTCATGTAAACAGAATAACCATTATTCTCTAACTTAAATGAATGACCGTATTGCAATGAACATGATCTAATCATATTCATGCTCAACGTAGACACCTGATAACATTTGTCTAGGTTCAATACTAATCCCGAAGGCATATGGAGCGTGCGATGGTGATCTCATCAACTTTAGAAACACTTCCAACACACATCGTCACCTCACACTTAGCCAGTCTCCGTTCAGTCCGTAGCTTTTGCTTCAAGTCACCAATAATAGTAACTGAACCGGTATCCAATACCCAGGTGCTAGTAGGAGTACTAGTGAGGTACACATTAATTACACGTATATACTTTGTTGAAGTTGCCAGCATTCTTATATACCATGCATTTGGGGTAATTCCGCTACCAGTGACCGTTCCCCTTACAATAGAAGCACTTAGTCCCGAGTTTGGGTTCAACCTTGGGTTCCTTCACTGGAGCAGCAACTGGTTTGCCATCCATGAAGTTTCCCTTCTAGCCCTTGCCCTTCTTGAAACCAGTGGTCTTATTAAACCATCAACACTTGATGCTCCTTCTTTGATTTCTACCTTTTGCGGTCTTAAGCACCGCGAACAGCTCCGCGATCAACTCCATCCCTTGCATGTCATAGTTCATCACAAAGATCTAGTAGCCTAGTGATAGTGGCTAGAGAACTCTATCAATCACTATCTTATCTGGAAGTTTAACTCCCACTTGATTTAAGTGATTGTAGCACCCAGACATTCTGAGCACATGCTCACTAGTTGAGCTATTCTCCTCCATCTTGTTGGCTAAAGAACTTGTCAGAGGTCTCACACCTCTCAACACGGGCATGAGCCTGAAATCCCAATTTCAGCTCTTGGAACATCTCATATGTTCTATGGCGTTTAAAACGTCATTGGAATCCCGATTCTAAGCCATAAAGTATGGTGCACTAAACTATCAAGTAGTCATCAGGACGTGTCTGTTAGGTGTTCACAACATCCACAGACAACGTTGTAGGGGTTTGCACATCGAGCGGTGCATCAAAGACGTAAGCCTTCTGTGTAGCAGTGAGGACACTCCTCGGACTACGGACCTAGTCCGCATCATTGCTTACAATATCTTTCAACTTAGTCTATCTCTAGGAATGTATTGAAACAGGGAGCTACAACGTGAGCTATTTATCTACAACATATTTGCGAAGACAATTTAGACTATGTTCATGATAATTGAGTTCATCTAATCATATTATTTAATGAACTCCCACTCAGATAGACATCCCTCTAGTCATCTAAGTGAAACATGATCCGAGTCAACTAGGCCGTGTTCGATCATCACGTGAGACGGACTAGTCAACATCGGTGAACATCTTCATGTTGATCGTATCTTCTATATGACTCATGCTCGACCTTTCGGTCTTCCGTGTTCCAAGGCCATGTCTGTACATGCTAGGCTCATCAAGTCAACCTAAGTGTATTGCGTGTGTAAATCTGGCTTACACCCGTTGTATTCGAACGTTAGAATCTATCACACCCGATCATCACGTGGTGCTTCGAAACAACGAACCTTCGCAACGGTGCACAGTTAGGGGGAACACTTTCTTGAAATTATTACAAGGGATCATCTTATTTAAGCTACCGTCGTTCTAAGCAAATAAGATGTAAAACATGATAAACATCACATGCAATCAAATAGTGACATGATATGGCCAATATCATTTTTGCTCCTTTTGATCTCCATCTTCGGGGCTCCATGACCATCGTTGTCACCGGCATGACACCATGATCTCCATCATCATGATCTCCATCATCGTGTCTTCTTGAAGTTGTCTCGTCATCTATTACTTCTACTACTATGGCTAACGCTTTAGCAATAAAGTAAAGTAATTACATGATGTTTAAGTTGACACGCAGGTCATAAATAAATTAAGACAACTCCTATGGCTCCTGCCGGTTATCATATTCATCGACATGCAAGTCGTGATTCCTATTACAAGAACATGATCAATCTCATACATCACATATATCATTCATCACATCCTTTTGGCCATATCACATCACACGGCATATGCTGCAAAAACAAGTTAGACGTCCTCTAATTGTTGTTGCAATTTTTTTTACGTGGCTGCTATAGGTTTCTAGCAAGAACGTTTCTTACCTACGCGAAAACCACAACATGATATGCCAATTTCTATTTACACTTCATAAGGACCCTTTTCATCGAATCTGATCCGACTAAAGTGGGAGAGACAGACACCCGCTAGCCACCTTATGCAACTAGCGCATGTCAGTCGGTGTAACCAGTCTCACGTAAGAGTACGTGTAAGGTCGGTCCGGGCCGCTTCATCCCACGATGCTGCCGAATCAGGATAAGACTAGTAACGGCAAGTAAAATGACAATATCGACACCCACAACTGCTTTTTGTTCTACTCGCGCATAGAAACTACGCATAGACCTAGCTCTGATACCACTGTTGGGGATCGTAGCAGAAATTCAAAATTTTCTACGCATCACCAAGATCAATCTATGGAGTAATCTAACAACGAGGGGAAGGAGAGTGCATCTACATACCCTTGTAGATCGCTAAGCGGAAGCGTTCAAGTGAACGTGGTTGATGGAGTCGTACTCGTCGTGATCCAAATCACCAATGATCCTAGTGCCGAACGGACGGCACCTCCGGGTTCAACACACGTACAGCCCGGTGACGTCTCCTACGCCTTGATCCAACAAGGGGAGAAGGAGAGGTTGGGGAAGACTCCATCCAGCAGCAGCACGACGGCGTGGTGGTGGAGGAGCGCAGGACTCCAGCAGGGCTTCGCCAAGCACTACGAGAGACGAGGAGGGAGAGGGGTAGGGCTGCACCAACAGGGGAGGAACTTCATGTGTTGGGCTGCCCCTTTGCCTCCACTATATATAGGGGGAGAGGGAGGGCTGCGCCCCCACCTAGGGTTTCCACCCTAGGGGTGGCGGCAGCCCCAATCCCATCTAGGGTTGCGGCCAAGTGGAGGGGGAGAGGGAGGCGCACCAGGCATGGGCCTCTTCCCCTGAGGCGCATGGGCCTTGGTGGGGAGGTGCCCCAGCCCACCTAGGGGCTGGTCCCTTCTCACACTTGGCCCATGTATGCCTCCGGGGCCCGTGGCCCCTCCCGGTGGACCCCCGGACCCCTCCAGTGGTCCCGGTACACTACCAGTGATGCCCGGAACAATTCCGGTGGACAAAACCATACTTCATATATATTAATCTTTACCTTCGGACCATTCCGGAACTCCTCGTGACGTCCGGGATCTCATCCGGGACTCCTAACAACATTCGGTAACCACGTACACACTTTCCCTATAACCCTAGCGTCATCGAACCTTAAGTGTGTAGACCCTACGGGTTCGGGAGTCA
Organism: Triticum urartu; assembly: GCF_003073215.2. Lineage (NCBI taxonomy): Eukaryota > Viridiplantae > Streptophyta > Magnoliopsida > Poales > Poaceae > Triticum > Triticum urartu. The sequence continues at coordinate 702,481,992 of NC_053024.1, read as the reverse complement.
TGCAGACATGACCGAGACAACTCTCCGGTCAATAACCAACAGCGGGATCTGGATACCCATGTTGGCTCCCACATGCTCCACGATGATCTCATCGGATGAACCACGATGTCAAGGACTTAATCAATCCCGTATACAATTCCCTTTGTCTAGCGGTACGATACTTGCCCGAGATTCGATCGTCGGTATCCTGATACCTTGTTCAATCTCGTTACTGGCAAGTCTCTTTACTCGTTCCGTAACAAATCATCCCGTGATCAACTCCTTGGTCGCATTGTGCACATTATGATGATGTCCTACTGAGTGGGCCCAGAGATACCTCTCTGTTTATATGGAGTGACAAATCCCAGTCTCGATTCGTGCCAACCCAACAGACACTTTTGGAGATACCTGTAGTGTACCTTTATAGCCACCTAGTTACGTTGTGACGTTTGGCACACCCAAAGCATTCCTACGGTATCCGGGAGTTGCACAATCTCATGGTCTAAGGAAATGATACTGGACATTAGAAAAGCTTTAGCATACGAACTACACGATCTTTGTGCTAGGCTTAGGATTGGGTCTTGTCCATCACATCATTCTCCTAATGATGTGATCCCGCTATCAACGACATCCAATGTCCATGGTCAGGAAACCGTAACCATCTATTGATCAATGAGCTAGTCAACTAGAGGCTTACTAGGGACATGTTGTTGTCTATGTATCCACACATGTATCTGAGTTTCCTATCAATACAATTCTAGCATGGATAATAAACGATTATCATGAACAATGAAATATAATATAATAATAACCAATTTATTATTGCCTCTAGGGCATATTTCCAACAGTCTCCCACTTGCACTAGAGTCAATAATCTAGTTTACATCGCCCTGTGATTAACACTCACAGGTCACATCGCCATGTGACCAACATCCAAGAGTCTACTAGACTCAATGATCTAGTTCACACCACTATGTGATAAACACTCAAAGAGTTCTGGGTTTGATCATGTTATGCTTGTGAGAGAGGTTGTAGTCAACGGGTCTTGCCATATTCAGATCCCTATGTATTTCGCAAAACTTTATATCGTAGATGCTGCTACCACGTTCCACTTGGAGCTATTCCAAATTATTGCTCCATTATACGTATCCGGTATCTCTACTCAGAGCTATCCGGATAGGTGTTAAGCTTGCAGCGATGTAACTCTTTATGTCGAACTCTTTATCACCTCCATAACCGAGAAACATTTCCTTATTCCTCTAAGGATAATTTTGACCGCTATCTGGTGATCTACTCCTAGATCACCTTTGTACCCTCTTGCCAGACATGTGGCAAGGCACACATCAGGTGCGGTACTCAGACTGGCATACCGTATAGAGCCTATGACAAGAGCATAGGGGACGACCTTCGTCCTTCCACTTTCTTCTGCCATGGTCAAGATTTGAGTCTTACCCAACTTCACACCTTACAACTCAGGTAAGAACCCCTTCTTTGACTGATCTATTTTGAACTCCTTCAAAAATATGTCAAGGTGTGCGTTCTTTGAAAGTATCATCAGGCGTCTTGATCTATTTCTATAGATCCTGATGCCCAATATGTAAGCTGCTTTATCCAGGTCTTCCTTTGAAAATCACTCTTCAAACAACCGTTTATGCTTTCTAGAAATTCTACATTATTTCGAATCAACAATATGTCATCCACATATACTTATCATAAATGTTGTAGTGCTCCCACTCACTTTCTTGTAAATACAAGTTTGTAGCAAACATTGTATAAACCTAAAAGCTTTGATCACTCCATCAAAACATATATTCCGATTCCGAGATGCTTGCTCTAGTCCATAGAAGGATTGCTGGAGCCAGCATACCTTTTAGCATCCTTAGGATCGACAAAACTTTGATTGTATCACATACAACTCTTTCTTACGAAAACTGGTAAGAAAACTTGTTTTTGACGTCCATCTGTCGGATTTCATAATCAAAAAATACAGCTAATGCTAACATGATTCCGACAGACTTAAGCATCGCTACGGGTGAGAAATTCTCATCGTAGTCAACTCCTTGAACTTGTGAAAAGACTCTTTCCCACAAGTCGAGCTTCATAGACGGTAACATTACCGCCCACGTCCGTCTTCTTCTTAAAGACCCATTTATCTCAATGGCTTGCCGATCATCGGGCAAGTCCACCAAGGTCCATACTTTGTTCTGATATATGGATCCTATCTCGGATTTCATGGCTTCTAACCATTTGTCGGAATACGGGCCCACCATCGCTTCTCCATAGATCGTAGGTTCATTGTTGTCTAACAACATGATATCTAAGACAGGATTACCGTACCACTTAGGAGTAGTACATATCCTTGTCGACCTACGAGGTTCGATAGCAACTTGATCCGAAGCTTCATGATCACTATCATTAACTTCCTATTCAACAGATGTAGGCGCCACAGAAAACATCTTTCTGTGTTGCGTTACTCTCTGGTAAAGGTTCGACAACCTCATCAAGTTCTATCTTCCTCCCACTCAATTCTTTCGAGAGAAACTCCTTCTTGAGAAAGGACCCGTTCTTAGCGACAAACAATTTGCCCTCGGATCTAAGATAGAAGGTGTACCCAACTGTCACCTTTGGGTATCCTATGAAGATGTGTTTGTCCGCTTTGGGTTCGAGCTTCTCCGGCTGAAGCCTTAAGCATCGCAGCCCCAAACATTAGGAAACGACAACTTTGGTTTCTTGACAAACCAATGTTCACACGGCGTCGTCTCAACGGACTTATATGGTGTCCTATATAAAGTGGATGCAGTTGTCTCTTATGCATAACCTCAAAATAATAGCGGTAGATCGGTAAGAGACATCATAGATCGCACCATATCTCATAAGGTTCGATTACGACGTCCGGACACACCATTACGACTATGGTGTTCCAGGTGGCTTCAACTGTGAAACAATTCCACAATGTCTTAAGTGATTTGCCAAACTCATAACTCAGAAAATCCCCTTTTAATCAGATCATAGGAACATGATCTTATTGTTATGATGATTTTTAACTTCACTCTTGAAATCGCTTGAACTTTTCAAACGTTTCAGACTTGTGCTTCATTAAGTAGATATACCTATATCTACCCAAATCGTCAGTGAAGATGAGAAAATAGCGATATCCACCGCACGCTTCAATTCTCATTGGATCACACGCATCAGCATGCATGATTTCCAACAAGTCACTTGTCCGTTTCATTGTACCTGAAAACGGAGTCTTAGTCATCCTGCCCATGAGGCATGGCTCGCATGTGTCAAGTGATTCAAAATCAAGTGACTCCAAACATCCATCGACATGGAGTTTCTTCATGCATCTTACGCCAATATAACCTAAGCAGCAGTGCCACAAGAAAGTGGTACTATCATTATTAACTCTACATCTTTTGGCTTGAACATGTGTATTACCATGACCGAGATTCAATGAACCATTCACATAGGGTGCATGATCATGAAAGGTATCATTCATGTAAACAAAATAACCATTATTCTCTAACTTAAATGAATGACCGTATTGCAATGAACATGATCTAATCATATTCATGCTCAACGTAGACACCTGATAACATTTGTCTAGGTTCAATACTAATCCCAAAGGCAGATGGAGCGTGCGATGGTGATCTCATCAACTTTGGAAACACTTCCAACACACATCGTCACCTCGCACTTAGCCAGTCTCCGTTCAGTCCTTAGCTTTTGCTTCAAGTCACCAATAATAGTAACTGAACCGGTATCCAATACCCAGGTGCTAGTAGGAGTACTAGTGAGGTACACATTAATAACACGTATATACTTTGTTGAAGTTGCCAGCCTTCTTATATACCATGCATTTGGGGTAATTCCGCTACCAGTGACCGTTCCCCTTACAATAGAAGCACTTAGTCTCGAGTTTGGGTTCAACCATGGGTTCCTTCACTGGAGCGGCAACTGGTTTGCCATCCATGAAGTTTCCCTTCTAGCCCTTGCCCTTATTGAAACCAGTGGTCTTATTAAACCATCAACACTTGATGCTCCTTCTTTGATTTCTACCTTTTGCGGTCTTAAGCACCGCGAACAGCTCGGGGATCAACTCCATCCCTTGCATGTCATAGTTCATCACAAAGATCTAGTAGCTTAGTGATAGTGGCTAGAGAACTCTATCAATCACTATCTTATCTGGAAGTTTAACTCCCACTTGATTTAAGTGATTGTAGCACCCAGACATTCTGAGCACATGCTCACTAGTTGAGCTATTCTCCTCCATCTTGTTGGCTAAAGAACTTGTCAGAGGTCTCACACCTCTCAACACGGGCATGAGCCTGAAATCCCAATTTCAGCTCTTGGAACATCTCATATGTTCTATGGCGTTTAAAACGTCATTGGAATCCCGATTCTAAGCCGTAAAATATGGTGCACTAAACTATCAAGTAGTCATCAGGACCGTGTCTGTCAGGTGTTCACAACATCCACAGACGACGTTGTAGGGGTTTGCACATCGAGCGGTGCATCAAAGACGTAAGCCTTCTGTGTAGCAGTGAGGACACTCCTCGGACTACGGACCTAGTCCGCATCATTGCTTACAATATCTTTCAACTTAATCTTTCTCTAGGAACGTATTGAAACAGGGAGCTACAACGTGAGCTATTTATCTACAACATATTTGCAAAGACAATTTAGACTATGTTCATGATAATTGAGTTCATCTAATCAAATTATTTAATGAACTCCCACTCAGATAGACATCCCTCTAGTCATCTAAGTGAAACATGATCCGAGTCAACTAGGCCGTGTCCGATCATCACGTGAGACGACTAGTCAACATCGGTGAACATCTTCATGTTGATCGTATCTTCTATACGACTCATGCTCGACCTTTCGGTCTTCTGTTCTGAGGCCATGTCTGTACATGCTAGGCTCGTCAAGTCAACCTAAGTGTATTGCGTGTGTAAATCTGACTTACACCCATGTATTCGAACGTTAGAATCTATCACACCCAATCATCACGTGGTGCTTCGAAACGACGAACCTTCGCAACGGTGCACAGTTAGGGGGAACACTTTCTTTTGAAATTAGTGAGGGATCATCTTATTTAAGCTACCTTCGTTCTAAGCAAATAAGATGTAAAACATGATAAACATCACATGCAATCAAATAGTGACATGATATGGCCAATATCATTTTGCTCCTTTTGATCTCCATCTTCGGGGCTCCATGATCATCGTTGTCACCGGCATGACACCATGATCTCCATCATCGTGTCTTCTTGAGGTTGTCTCGTCATCTATTACTTCTACTACTATGGCTAACGCTTTAGCAATAAAGTAAAGTAATTACATGACGTTTATGTTGACACGCAGGTCATAAATAAATTCAGACAACTCCTATGGCTCCTGCCGGTTGTCATACTCATCGACATGAAAGTCGTGATTCCTTTTACAAGAACATGATCAATCTCATACATCACATCCTTTTGGCCATATCACATCACAAGGCATATGCTGCAAAAACAAGTTAGACGTCCTCTAATTGTTGTTGCAAGTTTTTACGTGGCTGCTATAGGTTTCTAGCAAGAACGTTTCTTACCTACGCGAAAACCACAAGGACCCTATATCGAATCCGATCCGACTAAAGTGGGAGAGACAGACACCCGCTAGCCACCTTATGCAACTAGTGCATGTCAATCGGTGGAACCAGTCTCACAAGCGTACGTGTAAGGTCGGTCCGGGCCGCTTCATCCCATGATGCCGCCGAATCAAGATAAGACTAGTAACGGCAAGCAAATTGACAATATCCATGCCCACAACTGCTTTGTGTTCTACTCGTGCATAGAAACTACGCATAGACCTAGCTCATGATGCCACTGTTGGGGAACGTAGCAGAATTTTAAAATTTTCTACGCATCACCAAGATCAATCTATGGAGTCATCTAGCAACGAGGGAAGAGAGTGCATCTACATACCCTTGTAGATCGCTAAGCGGAAGCGTTCAAGTGAACGGGGTTGATGGAGTCGTACTCGTCGTGATCCAAATCACCGATGATCCTAGTGCCGAACGGACGGCACCTCCGCGTTCAACACACGTACAGCCCGGTGACGTCTCCTACGCCTTGATCCAGCAAGGGGAGAAGGAGAGGTTGGGGAAGACTCCATCCAGCAGCAGCACGACGGCGTGGTGGTGGTGGAGGAGCGCGGGACTCCAGCAGGGCTTCTCCAAGCACTACGAGAGACGAGGAGGGAGAGGGGTAGGGCTGCGCCAACAGGGGAGGAACTTCATGTGTTGGGCTGCCCCTTTTCCTCCACTATACATAGGGATAGAGGGAGGGATGCACCCCCACCTAGGGTTTCCACCCTAGGGGTGGCGGCAGCCCCAATCCCCATCTGGGGTGGGCGCCAAGTGGGAGGGAGAGGGAGGCGCACCAGGCATGGGCCTTAGGGCCCATCTGCCCTTAGGGTTTGCCCCCTCTTCTCCCTAGGCGCATGGGCCTTGGTGGGGAGGCACCCCAGCCCACCTAGGGGCTGGTCCCTTCTCACACTTGGCCCATGTATGCCTCCGGGGCCCGTGGCCCCTCCCGATGGACCCCCGGACCCCTCCGGTGGTCCCGGTACACTACCGGTGATGCCCGGAACACTTCCGGTGGCCAAAACCATACTTCCTATATATCAATATTTACCTCCGGACCATTCCGGAACTCCTCGTGATGTCCGGGATCTTATCCGGGACTCCGGACAACATTCGGTAACCGCGTACATACTTTCCCTGTAACCCTAGCGTCATCGAACCTTAAGTGTGTAGACCCTACGGGCTCGGGAGTCATGCAGACATGGCCGAGACAACTCTCCGGTCAATAACCACAGCGGGATCTGGATACCATGTTGGCTCCCACATTGCTCACGATGATCTCATCGGGGATGAACCACGATGTCAAGACTTAATTCAATCCCATACAATTCCCTTTGTCTAGCGACGATACTTGCCCGAGATTCGATCGTCGGTATCCCGATACCTTGTTCAATCTCGTTACCGGCAAGTCTCTTTACTCGTTCCGTAACACATCATCCCGTGATCAACTCCTTGGTCACATTGTGCACATTATGATGATGTCCTACCGAGTGGGCCCAGAGATACCTCTCCGTTTACACGGAGTGACAAATCCCAGTCTCGATTCGTGCCAACCCAACAGACACTTTTGGAGATACCTGTAGTGAACCTTTTATAGCCACCCAGTACGTTGTGACGTTTGGCACACCCAAAGCACTCACGGTATCCGGGAGTTGCACAATCTCATGGTCTAAGGAATGATACTTGACATTAGAAAAGCTTTAGCATACGAACTACACGATTTGTGCTAGGCTTAGATTTGGGTCTTGTCCATCACATCATCTCCTAATGATTGATCCGCTATCACGACATCCCATGTCCATGGTCAGGAAACGTAACCATCTATTGATCAATGAGCTAGTCAACTAGAGGGCTTACTAGGACATTGTTGTCTATGTATCCACACATGTATCTGAGTTCTATCAATACAATTCTAGCATGGATAATAAACGATATCATGAACAATGAATATAATATAATAATAACCAATTTATTATTGCCTCTAGGCATATTTCCAACAGTGCCAGAGCTCGATTTTGAAATAGTGGTGAATAATATTTTGAGCGGTATACTTTCATTGTCAACATAACAACCAAGAGATGGCGATATCTTCTATGCTACACACATTATAGGCGGTTCCCAAATAGAATGGTAAATTTTATAATCCCCCACCACCAACAAGCATCAATTCATGGCTTGCTTGAAACAATGAGTGCCTCGAAGCCAGAGCTCGATTTTGAAATAGTGGTGAATAATATTTTGAGCGGTATACTTTCATTGTCAACATAACAACCAAGAGATGGCGATATCTTCTATGCTACACACATTATAGGCGGTTCCCAAATAGAATGGTAAATTTTATAATCCCCCACCACCAACAAGCATCAATTCATGGCTTGCTTGAAACAATGAGTGCCTCGAACTAACAATAGTCCCAGGGGGATTTTTGTTTGCAATTATTTTGATTTGATTTGGATAAAGCATGGGACTGGGCATCCTGGTGACCAGCCATTTTCTCGTGAGTGAGGAGCGGAGTTCACTCCTCTTGAGAATAACCTGCCTAACATGGGAGATACAGACAGCCCTAGTTGATACATGAGCTATTCGAGCATACAAAACAGAATGTATATTTGAAGGTTTAGAGTTTGGCACATACAAATTTACTTGGAATGGCAGGTAGATACCGTATATAGGTAGGTATGGTGGACTCATATGGAACAACTTTGGGGTTTATGGGATTGGATGCACAAGCAGTATTCCCACTTAGTACAGGTGAAGGCTAGAAAAAGACTCGAAGGCGACCAGCTAGAGAGCGACAACAGTCATGAACATGCATTAATATTAATCAACACCGAATGCAAGCATGAGTAGGATATAATGCACCATGAACATAAATATCATAGAGGCTATGTTAATTTTGTTTCAACTACATGCGTGAACATGTGCCAAGTCAAGCCACTCGAATTGTTCAAAAGAGGATACCACCCTATCATATCACATCACAACCATTTTAATAGCATGTTGGCACGCAAGGTAAACCATTATAAGCTCCTAGCTAATTAAGCATGGCATAAGCAACTATAATCTCTAATTTTCATTGCAAACATGTTTATTCATAATAGGCTGAATGAGGAATGATGAACTAATCATATTTACAAAAAACTAGAGAGGTCGAGTTCATACCAGCTTCTCCCATCTCATTCAGTCCATCATATATCGTCATAATTGCCTTTCACTTGCACGACCGAATGCTGTGAATAATAATAACAGTGCACATGCATTGGACTAAGCTGGAATCTGCAAGCATTCAATAAACAGGAGAAGACAAGGCAATATGTACTCTTGGTTAAATCAACAATGATGCATATAGGAGTCACTTCAACAATTTAATCATGGTCTTCTCCTATCGACCCCAAAGAAAAGAAATAAAAATATTTATACGGGAAAACTCCCAACAAGCAAAAGAAGAACAGGAAATCTTTTTGGGTTTTCTTTTTAGTTACTACTACAAGCATAGAAATTAAAGCCAGCTAAAAGCTACAACTAAGTTTTTGGTTTTTCTTAAGGTTTATCAAACACACAAGAAGAAAGCATAAAAAGGAAATAAACTATCATGGATATTACAATGAAAAAGTATGAGCACCACAACTCGCAATGAGTGTGTGAACATGAATGTAATGTCGGTGGGAAATACGTACTCCCCCAAGCTTAGGCTTTTGGCCTAAGTTGGCCGATGGCCACGGCTGGCCTGGCGGATCTCCAAAGTAATAGTTGGGGTCATACTGCGAAGAAGAAGACTCTGATTGCCACTGGTTGGCAATCATCTCCGGATCCCACTGGTAATTAGACTATCATGGAGGATCAAATTGTGGTTCCGACTCTGGCTCTGGGGCTGATGTAGGGTTACGGTAGGCGTGAATAGCCTCCAGCGGAATGAGATACTGGCTTGTAGATAAATCAAACAAGGAAGGAGCATGCAAGGTGATAGTCTCAGGATGATGTTTATCAAAGAACAATTTGTAATTAAGCTCCCTTTCCCTATTCTTTACAATAAAATCATGCGCCACCATACTCTTATAATCTAAATAAACAGTAGGCAGCAATTTTTCTTCTTTTTCATAGTGCCTAATAGGTATGTTATAGTATGCAGCAAGACGTGAACCATAGGCACCTCCAAAGATGGGGCCCTTTGTACGGTTCATACTTAAACCATTTAGCAATAATACCGACCATACTAACAAGAGTCGTCACGGAATAAAGTATGAAAAAATAATAATATCAAGAACACTAAGGTTTCCATAGTTTCCGTGACCAATTAAGCAACGACTAGCAAATATTGCAAAGTAGCGTAAAACAGGAAAATGTATGCTAGTGATTCTTGCATCAGAAACTTTACTAGTTTCCCCTACAGTGATAGTGTCAATAAACCTGTCCACATCTCTACGATGTGGTTCCTCTAAGCTACCCTCGAAAGGTATTTTGCAAACCCCGCAAAATTCATCTAGTGACATCTTCTTAGCCACATAATATAAATGAATCTCTACTGAAGGAGGTGATTCATTAGGATAATAGTAGAAGTTTTGCACAAAAGTATTATTGAGTAAGAGATACTGCTCGCGTTGGTCGCTGAGGAAGTCGGTGAGGCCTATATTCCTAGGCAATTCATAAAAATCATCATAAATCCCGGCTGCTCTCAAGAAATCATCGGAAGGCCATTCACACGGCCGAACCTCCATGGTGCGAGGCAAATTATATTTGGGCCTCTCTGCTTCTTCATTTTGATTTTCCTTCGAGCTTCGGCTCGATGAGCTCCTCAAAAATGTCTTCATTATTTTCTGAAAAATTCTGAAATTTTTAGTAACTTCAAATAAAAGTAAACCAAACTCAACAAAATTGATAGCAAGTACTCCTACAAGTGCCTAGAGCATATATCATGCATTAGAACTACTTGGAACCATATAAATTTGACATGCAAGCTCAAGAACATGGTCACCTAGGCAGCACAAATTTGCAATGAATAAAGCACTAGAACAAAAACTAATTGGACTAATGGAGGAGTCACATACCAAGGAACAATCCCCCAAAGCAGTTTTGTGAGAGGTGCTTTGAGCAAGGAGATCAAAAATCGAAGCAAAATGAGCTAGAACTCGTGCTTGAGCTAGATGGTGATTTTTTTGGGAGGAAGAAGAAGTGTGTGGGTGCAGGAATAAGTGGAGGGGAGCCACCATGGGCCCACGAGGTAGGGGGGCACGCCCAGGGGTAGTGGATTCCTCCGCCTTCATCTCGGTGACGTCCTCCACCTTCTTGATCCAGCAAGATGGTGAGGTAGTGGATTCGTTCCGGAAGCACAACAGCATGGTGACGGTGATGGTGAAGCTATCTCTGCAGGGCTTCACCTAAGCACTACAAAAATATGACTGGGGTGTAAACGGTGGAGAGGGGCGCCGCACACGGCTAAACAATTGTCGTGGTTGTGTTTGGCGCCCCCTCCCACATATATATAGATGGGAGGGAGAGGGGAGAGGCCAAGGGGCGCCCCCTACCACATATATATCGGTGGGAGGGAGAGGGGAGAGGCCAAGGGGCGCCCCCAAGTAGGCTGAATCCTACTTCGGGTCTTCCCCCAAGTGGCACCCCCTTCCTTATTTGGAGTGCGGGAGGAAGGAAGGGAGGAGGTGTGGCGCCCCCCTTTCCTTTCTCTCCCGAGGAGGGAAAGGAAGGATGGTCTATCCCTCCCCTTCCTTCCCCTAGGGCCGGCCAGCCAAGTGAAGGGACGCACCGGCCCCTTGTGGGATGGTCTGCCCTCCCTTTGGCCCATAAGGCTCATACACTTGCCGGGGGTGCCCGGAATCCCTTCCGGTGACCCAATGAGTACCCGGTGCACTCCGAAACTATTCTGGTGTCCAAATACGATCGTCCTATATATCAATCTTTACCTCTCGACCATTTCGAGACTCCTCGTCATGTCTGTGATCTCATCCCGGACTCCAACAACATTCGTTCACCAAATCATATAACTCACATAACACTATATCATCAACAAATGTTAAGCGTGGGGACCCTACATGTTCGAGAACTATATAGACATGACCGAGACACCTCTCCGGTCAATAACTGCTACCTCTTGAGCACTGCGTTGGTTTTCCCTTGAAGAGGAAAGGGTGATGCAGTAAAGTAGCGTAAGTATTCACTACTAGGGAAAAGGCTAGCAGCAGCGCGGGTTTTTAGGCTAGCAGCGCGGACAGCCGCGCTACCAATAAGGCGCTACAAGCTAACTGTTACTAGTAGGTGGGCTAAACCCGCGCTACTACTAAATGATTAGTAGTAGCGGGTGCACCCGCGCTACTACTAAGCTAACACCCACGCTACTACTAACCTAACTACTAGTAGCGCTCACTTTTACCCCACGCTACTACTAACAATTTAGGAATTAAAAAAATAAAAGTTAGATGTGTATTCATGAATGGTAATACGTCCATTGCAACAAAACCAACGTCACAGAACCATCTCAAGATTCCATTTAACATCAGACACACAACCATCATCGAAGTACCTCCCTAGTGGTCCACCAACCTAAACAGACCACTTCTCTAGATGTATCTACCAAGGCTCGGAGTTCAGACGCTAATGTACCCGAATCCTCCTTCCCCCGGACGATGGCGTCGAGGACCTCCACCTCGAAGACCTCCGGTGTCAAAATCACCTTGGACGTTCATCTGTTCGACGTGGCCACCGTGCTTCACAGCAAAGTCCGCCTCCAAGTGGTTGAAGAGCACAACGCCCACCGGGCCACGCTAGTCAGCGTCGATCACCCCTGCGCCCACGTCGGGAAAGTGAAAACTTGTTAGTACGGCAAATTGCATCAGTTAAACTAAATAGTATATTACAATTCACAAGACCCATTAAGTTAAGATTCCTTATCATCTAGCAATTTAAAGGGGCTCATGCCGAATATATATGCTTAATTCCTCACTTCTTATTCAAACTAAATATATAGATTTGGCAAATGCATAGAAAAACATAAAGTCCAAAAGAAACACAGAAATGCATATGTGAACTAAATTACTTTGTGTGTTAGCAGATTCTTGTTAGGTTATTCACTATATATAGTACCACATCAGGCAGGGTGATGTGTTTACTTCGCGCCGCAATGTTTGGCACCAACTTCAGTCTTGGAAGACAAAAATAATACATTGCTGGGCGGGACAAGGCTAAGAAAAATACAGAAATTTGTAGTTACTAAATCATTAGCATTAATCTGTGCCTTCTGTCTTGGGGGTCATGTGTCAACTGATTTCAAGTATGTTCTTGCAAGCTACAAAGATGTTAAGAATTACTTGCAATCTGGTTTTTGCAAGCCACAAAGTTGTTTAGAATTACTACTTATCTAGTAGTACAAATGTTGAAAACAGATTATGAACTAGTCCAGACTCTACATACACGTACATGATGAGAATTGAAGCATTCACTCTCCCAGGCTGTTTAGGATCATCAACCTAGTGGATGTCGTCCGGTAATAGAGGAAGTGCATCCTAATAAGGCACCCAACAAAAAGCTAAGTGACGGCTACTGTTTTCTCAGGAAGGGTGTACAAATTTAACAAAAATGTAAAGTGCACTAGCACTATAGAGTCCGGTATATCCAGTTGCTAGGGCAAGTACTAAGGTCTAAGACGATATGCTACTAAATGATTGATTTTGCTGTTGCTCATGGACATAGACATGAGCAAGCACATGGCAGGGCCATGAACCTATGCAAAACATCAATTTTTTTCAGCTCCATGGCAACATGTCCAGTGGAAATCAAGATACTACCCACTTGCACAACTGAATCTACCATGCGCATGCGGGAGGCTACAGCTTCCTCAAAAAACAAGTAAAGAAGAGCATCATGGTTTCCGCACCCATAAGTGATGTCACTATAATAATTAGAGGCAGATAGTGATTGAGTAGTGTAGAGGAATTATAAAAAGGGATACACCTCCTTAAGTTACTTTCTCTAAAAAGGGATCCACAGGCGGCCGCGCATAGCCGACGGCACAGACCGCGCCGTTTGGGACGCTCATGAATCCTGTGAATCCGCTAGGAAGAAGGAATTGCTCCTCGCCCCGGGCGCAGCACACATCCAGTGAATCGACGGAGCCGGCAAATCAGTCAGAAATCCGTAAAATCTGTGCCAGTTTCTACCAATGGATGTTGTTGGGGAACGTAGGAGAAATTCAAAATTTTCCTACGTGTCACCAAGATCTATCTATGGAGAGACTAGCAACGAAGGGAAGGAGAGTGCATCTACATACCCTTGTAGATCGCTAAGCGGAAGCGTTCAAGTGAATGGGGTTGATGGAGTCGTACTCGTCGTGATTCAAATCACCGATGACCAAGTGCCGAACGCACGGCACCTCCGCGTTCAACACACGTATAGCCCGGTGACGTCTCCCACGCCTTGATCCAGCAAGGAGAGAGGGAGAGGTTGAGGAAGACTCCATCCAGCAGCAGCACAATGGCGTGGTGGTGGTGGAGGAGGGTGGCTATCCTGCAGGGCTTCGCCAAGCACCACAGAAGAGGAGGAAGAAGAGATGCAGGGCTGCACCAACGAGAGATTGAATCACGTGTGTTATGGGCAGCCCTAGGCCTCATATATATAGGGGAAGGGGAGGGGCTGCGCCCCCTCTAGGGTTCCCACCCCTAGGGGGAGGCAGCCCTAGATGGGGAGCAAGGGAGGCGGCCAAGAGGGGATGGGAGAGGGAGGCGCACCAATATGGGCCCTAAGGCCCATATCCCATTAGGGTTTGCCCCCTCTCCATCTCTTAGGCGCATGGGCCTTAGTGGGGCTGGTGCCCTTGGCCCATGTAGGCCAAGGAACACTCCCTACAGCCCATGTGGCCCCCCCGGGGCTGGTGGCCCCACTTGGTGGACCCCGGGACCCTCCCGGTGGTCCCGGTACGTTACCGATAAACCCCGAAACTCTTCCGGTGACCAAAACAGGACTTCCCATATATAAATCTTTACCTCCGGAACATTCCGGAACTCCTCGTGACGTCCGGGATCTCATCCGGGACTCCGAACAACATTCGGTAACCACATACAAACTTCCTTTATAACCCTAGCGTCATCGAACCTTAAGTGTGTAGACCCTACGGGTTCGGGAGACATGCAGACCTGACCGAGACGATCTCCGGTCAATAACCAACAGCGGGATCTGGATACCCATGTTGGCTCCCATATGTTCCACGATGATCTCATCGGATGAACCACGATGTCAAGGACTTAATCAATCCCGTATTCAATTCCCTTTGTCTAGCGGTACGATACTTGCCCGAGATTCGATCGTCGGTATCCCGATACCTTGTTCAATCTCGTTACCAGCAAGTCTCTTTACTCGTTCCGTAACACATCATCCCGTGATCAACTCCTTGATCACATTGTGCACATTATGATGATGTCCTACCGAGTGGGCCCAGAGATACCTCTCCGTTTACACGGAGTGACAAATCCCAGTCTCGATTCGTGCCAACCCAACAGACACTTTCGGAGATACCTGTAGTGTACCTTTATAGTCACCCAGTTACGTTGTGACGTTTGGTACACCCAAAGCATTCCTACGGTATCCGGGAGTTGGACAATCTCATGGTCTAAGGAAATGATACTTGACATTAGAAAAGCTTTAGCATACGAACTACATGATCTTGTGCTATGCTTAGGATTGGGTCTTGTCCATCACATCATTCTCCTAATGATGTGATCCCGTTATCAATGACATTCTATGTCCATGGTCAGGAAACCGTAACCATCTATTGATCAACGAGCTAGTCAACTAGAGGCTCACTAGGGACATGGTGTTGTCTATGTATCCACACATGTATCTGAGTTTCCTATCAATACAATTATAGCATGGATAATAAACGATTATCATGAACAAGGAAATATAATAATAATCAATTTGTTATTGCCTCTAGGGCATATTTGCAACAGTCTCCCACTTGCACTAGAGTCAATAATCTAGTTCACATCGCCATGTAATTAACACTCACAGGTCACATCGCCATGTGACCAACACCCAAGAGTTTACTAGAGTCAGTAGTCTAGTTCACATCACTATGTGATTAACACTCAATGAGTTCTGGGTTTGATCATGTTTTGCTTGTGAGAGAGGTTTTAGTCAACGGGTCTGAACCTTTCAGATCCGTGTGTGCTTTACAAATCTCTATGTCATCTCCTAGATGTAGCTACCACGTTCTATTTGGAGCTAATCCAAATAACTGTTCTACTTGGAGCTATTCCAAATTGTTGCTCCATTATATGTATCCGGTATCTCTACTCAGAGCTATCCGGATAGGTGTTAAGCTTGCATCGACGTAACTCTTTACGACCACCTCCATAATCGAGAAAATTCCTTAGTCCACTAGTTACTAAGGATAACTTTGACCGCTGTCCCGTGATCCATTCTTGGATCACTCTTGTACCCCTTGTCCGACTCATGGCAAGGCACACTTCAGGTGCGGTACACAGCATAGCATACTGTAGAGCCTACGTCTTAAGCATAGGGGACGACCTTCGTCCTATCTCTCTATTCTGCCGTGGTCGAGCTTTAAGTCTTAACTTCATACCTTACAACTCAGGCAAGAACTCCTTCTTTGACTGATCCATCTTGAACACCTTCAAGATCATGTAAAGGTATGTGCTCATTTGAAAGTACCATTAAGCATTTTTATCTATCCTTATAGATCTTGATGCTCAATGTTCAAGTAGCTTAATCCAGGTTCTCCATTGAAAAACACTTTCCAAATAACCCTATATGCTTTCCAGAAATTCTACATCATTTCCGATCAACAATATGTTAAAACATATACTCATCAGAAATTCTATAGTGCTCCCACTCACTTCTTTGGAAATACAAGTTTCTCATAAACTTTGTATAAACCCAAAATCTTTGATCATCTCATCAAAGTGTACATTCCAACTCCGAGATGCTCACTCCAGTCCTCAGAAGGATTGCTGGAGCTTTGCATCCTTATTAGCATCTTTTCAGGATTGACAAAACCTTTCGGTTGTATCACATACAACCTTTCCTCAAGAAAATCGTCGAGGAAACAATGTTTTGACATCCTATCTGCAAGATTTCATAAATAATGCAGTGACTGCTAATATAACTCCAACAGACTCTTAGCATCGCTACGAGTGAGAAAATCTCACCGTAGTCAACTCCTTGAACTTGTCAGAAAACATCTTAACGACAAGTCGAGCTTTCTTAATGGTGACATTTACCATCATTGTCCTTCTTCCTTTTAAAATCCATCTACACTCAACAGCCTTACGACCATCAAGTAGTTCTTCCAAAGTCTACACTTTGTTTTCATACATGGATCCTCTCTCGGATTATATTGCCTCAAGCCATTTATCGGAATCCAGGCCCACCATCGCTTCTCCATAGCTCGTAGGTTCATTGTTGTCTAGCAACATGACTTCCAAGACAGGATTACGTACTACTCTGAAGTAGTACGCATCCTTGTCATCCCACGAGGTTTGGGAGTGACTTGATCCGAAGTCTCATGATCAATATCATAAGCTTCCACTTCAATTGGTGTAGGTGCCACAGGAACAACTCTTTGTGCCCTGCTATACACTAGTTGAAGTGACGGTTCAATAACCTCATCAAGTCTCCACCATCCTCCCACTCAATTCTTTCGAGAGAAACTTTTCCTCGAGAAAGGACCCGATTCTAGAAACAATCCTTTATTGCTTTCGGATCTGAGACAGGAGGTATACCCAACTGTTTTTGGGTTGTCCTATGAAGATGCATTTATCCGCTTTGGGTTCGAGCTTATCGGCCTGAAACTTTTCCACATAAGCGTCGCAGCCCCAAACTTTTAAGAAATGACAGCTTAGGTTTCTCTAAACCATAGTTCATACGGTGTCATCTCATTGGAATTACGTGGTGCCCTATTTAAAGTGAATGTGGTTGTCTCTAATGCTTAACCCATAAACTATTGTGGTAATTCGATAAGAGACATCATGGTATGCATCATATCCAATAGGGTGCAGTTATGATGTTCGGACACACCATCACACTATGGTGTTCCAGGCTGTATTAGTTGTGAAACGATTTCCACAATGTCTTAATTTTGTGCCAAACTCGTAATCCAGATATTCATCTCTATGATCATATCATAGATATTTTATCCTCTTGTCACGACGATCTTTCAACTTCACCCTGAAATTACTTGAACCTTTCAATAATTCAGACTCGTGATTCATCAAGTAAATATACTCAACATCTACTCAAATCATCTGTGAAGTAAGAACATAACGATATCCACTACATGCTTCAGCACTCATTGGACTGCACACATCAAAATGTATTACTTCCAACAAGTTGCTTTCTAGTTCCATTT
This sequence comes from Triticum urartu, assembly GCF_003073215.2. Lineage (NCBI taxonomy): Eukaryota > Viridiplantae > Streptophyta > Magnoliopsida > Poales > Poaceae > Triticum > Triticum urartu. Next base: position 702,464,015 of record NC_053024.1, on the reverse strand, counting down.
TACTGAAACCGAGGCTTTTAGTCATCTTGCCCACGTGGTATGATTTGCATGTCTCAAGTGATTCAAAATCAAGTGAGTCCGAACGGTCCATTTGCATGGAGTTTCTTCATGCATATACACCAACAGACATGGTTCGCATGTCTCAAACTTTTCAAAAATGAGTGAGTCCAAAGATCCATCTACATGGAGCTTCTTCATGCGTTTTATACCGATATGACTTAAGTGGCAGTGCCACAAGTAGGTGGTACTATCATTACTATCTTTTGGCATGAACATGTGTATCACTACGATCGAGATTCAATAAACCATTCATTTTAGGTGCAAGACCATTGAAGGTATTATTCAAATAAACAGAGTAACCATTATTCTCCTTAAATGAATAACCGTATTGCGATAGACATAATCCAATCATGTCTATGCTCAACGCAAACACCAATCTCGATGGTAGAGGGAGCGTACGATATTTGATCATATCAACATTGGAAACACTTCCAACACATATCGTTAGCTCACCTTTAGCTAGTCTCCGTTTATTCCATAGCTTTTATTTCGAGTTACTAACACTTAGCAACCGAACCGGTATCTAATACCCTGGTGCTACTAGGAGTACTAGTAAAGTACACATCAACACAATGTATATTCAATATACTTCTATCTACCTTGCCAGCCTTCTAATCTACCAAGTATCTAGGGTAATTCTGCTCCAGTGGTTGTTTCTCTTATTACAGAAGCACTTAGTCTCGGGTTTGGGTTCAACCTTGGGTTTCTTCACCAGAGCAGCAGCTGAATTGCCGTTTCATGAAGTATCCCTTCTTGCCCTTGCCCTTCTTGAAACTAGTGGTTTCACTAACCATCAACAATTGATGCTCCTTCTTGATTTCTACTTTCATGGTGTCAAACATCGCGAATATCTCAAGGATCATCATATATGTCCCTGATATATTATAGTTCATCACAAAGCTCTAGCAGCTTGGTGGTAATGACTTCGGAGAACCATCACTACTTCATCTGGAAGATCAACTCCCACTCGATTCAAGCGATTGTTGTACTCAGACAATCTGAGCACAAGTTCAACAATTGAGCTTTTCTCCTTAGTTTGCAGGCTAAGAAAATCGTCGGAGGTCTTATACCTCTTGATGTGGGCACGAGCCTGAAATCCCAATTTCAGCCCTCAAAACATCTCATATGTTTTGCGACGTTTCAAAAACGTCTTTGGTGCCTCAACTCTAAACCGTTTAACCGAACTATCACGTAGTTATCAAAACGTGTATGTCAGATGTTCGCAACATCCACAGACAACGTTCGAGGTTCAGCACACTAAGCGGTGCATTAAGGACATAAGCCTTCTAAGAAGCAATGAGGACAATCCTCAGTTTACGGACCTAGTCCGCATAATTGCTACTTTCAACTTTCAACTAATTTTTCTCTAGGAACATATCTAAACAGTAGAACTAAAGCGCGAGCTACGACATAATTTGCAAAATCCTTTTGACTATGTTCAGGATAATTAAGTTCATCTTATGAACTCCCACTCAGATAGACATCCCTCTAGTCATCTAAGTGATTACATGATCCGAGTCAACTAGGCCATGTCCGATCATCACGTGAGACAGACTAGCCAACGTCGGTGAACATCCTCATGTTGATCGTATCTACCATACGACTCATGCTCGACCTTTCGGTCTTCTGTGTTCCGAGGCCATGTCTGTACATGCTAGGCTCATCAAGTTAACCCTAAGTGTTTCGCGTGTGTAAATCTGTCTTACACCCGTTGTATGTGAACGTTAGAATCTAACACCCGATCATCATGTGGCGCTTTGAAACACGAACTGTCGCAACGGTGCACAGTTAGGGGAGAACACTTCTTGAAATTGTTGTAAGGGATCATCTTATTTACTACCGTCGTTCTAAGCAAATAAGATGTATAAACATGATAAACATCACATGCAATCAAATAGTAGTGACATGATATGGCCAATATCATATAGCTCCTTTGATCTCCATCTTGGGGCTCCATGATCATCTCGTCACCGGCATGACACCATGATCTCCATCATCATGATCTCCATCATCGTGTCTTCATGAAGTTGTCTCGTCATCTATTACTTATACTACTACAGCTAACGGTTAGCAATAAAGTAAAGTAATTACATGACGTTTATGTTGACACGCAGGTCATAAATAAATAAAGACAAATCCTATGGCTCCTGCCGGTTGTCATAGTCATCGACATGCAAGTCGTGATTCCTATTACAAGAACATGATCAATCTCATACATCACATATATCATTCATCACATCCTTTGGGCCATATCACATCCTATAGCATACCCTGCAAAAACAAGTTAGACGTCCTCTAATTGTTGTTTGCATGTTTTACGTGGCTGCTATGGGTTTCTAGCAAGAACGTTTCTTACCTACGCAAAACCACAATGTGATATGCCAATTGCTATTTACCCTTCATAAGGACCCTTTTCATCGAATCCGATCCGACTAAAGTGGAAGAGACAGACACCCGCCAGCCACCTTATGCAACTAGTGCATGTTTGTCGGTGGAACCGGTCTCACGTAAGAGTACATGTAAGGTTGGTCCGGGCCGCTTCATCCCACGATGCCGCCGAATCAAGATAAGACTAGTAACGGCAAGCATACTGAACAAAATCAATGCCCACAACTACTTTGTGTTCTACTCGTGCACAGAATCTACGCAATAGACCTAGCTCTGATACCACTGTTGGGGAACGTAGCAGAAATTCAAAATTTTCCTACGTGTCACCAAGATCTATCCATGGAGAGACTAGCAACGAAGGGAAGGAGAGTGCATCTACATACCCTTGTAGATCACTAAGCGGAAGCGTTCAAGTGAATGGGGTTGATGGATTCGTACTCGTCCTGATTCAAATCACCGATGACCAAGTGCCGAACGCACGGCACCTCCGCGTTCAACACACATACAGCCCGGTGACGTCTCCCACGCCTTGATCCAGCAAGGAGAGAGGGAGAGGTTGAGGAAGACTCCATCCAGCAGCAGCACAATGGCGTGGTGGTGGTGGAGGAGCATGGCTATCCTGCAGGGCTTCGCCAAGCACCACAGAAGAGGAGGAAGAAGAGATGCAGGGCTGCACCAACGAGAGATCGAATCACGTGTGTTATGGGCAGCCCTAGGCCTCATATATATAGGGGAAGGGGAGGGGCTGCGCCCCCTCTAGGGTTCCCACCCCTAGGGGGCGGCAGCCCTAGATGGGGAGCAAGGGAGGCGGCCAAGAGGGGATGGGAGAGGGAGGCGCACCAATATGGTCCCTAAGGCCCATATCCCATTAGGGTTTGCCCCCTCTCCATCTCTTAGGCGCATGGGCCTTAGTGGGGCTGGTGCCCTTGGCCCATGTAGGCCAAGGAACACTCCCTACAGCCCATGTGCCCCCCCCCCGGGGCTGGTGGCCCCACTTGGTGGACCCCGGGACCCTCCCGGTGGTCCCGGTACGTTACCGATAAACCCCGAAACT